>NW_007253015.1:241408-243459 GCF_000164805.1 Carlito syrichta | reverse complement strand
GGGGGGGGGGGGGGGGGGGGGGGGTCCTGGAGGGACCCAAAGCCTCACAGGCCTGAATGTCCATTGCCTAAAGTTCTCATCCATCTCTTCCCTGTGGCCTGAGCAGTACTGGTCACTCTTCTTTCCCATACTTATGAGTTAACCAACCTAAAAACATAGCAGAGACCTAAAGACCATAACCATTCACTCATGTTGAAGTCAACCAAACAGTGAGATGCTTTTAATGGGGCATTCTATGAAAAATAAAGCAAATCATTCCAGTATTTTATGTGTTTCATTCTCTTGACACTGATGTTTGCAGTTGTACCATGGTGGGCACACAGGAGTGTATTTTTAAACTTTAACTTGGGAAGGAGCACAGGTGATTTAAGATGAAAACACAGCAGAACAGAATCGTTTGGCTGCCCCTACACCTGCTCTTCCTCACAGATGATGAGACATCAGAGCTAACTGCATGGAAAGCAACTGGCCACACGTCCGATCTGCCATGTCCGCTGGGGACTGCATGGCCGAAGTCCACCAGCCAAGCAGGCAAGTGTCAGTGAGGGATGGGAGGGATGTGGCAGGGAGGATGTGGATGACAGGGAAGAAATGAAGGCGAGGAGGAAGGAGCCAAAGGAAGAGGAGGAGAAGGCAGGAGTCACAGCTGCGAGCAGGTGAGAAGACAAGGAAGGGCGAGAAGGACAAGACAAAAGAAGACAGGACTCTCAAAACCAGGAGGACAAGATGGCGACAAGGGATCAAAGGGAAACAGAGAAGGGAGTAAAGAAGCAGGAGGGACGAGCTGGGGTAAGGGTGAAGGAGAAGAAGCCGAAAGCCAGGGGAAGTAGGAGTTGGAGGGATGGAGACCAGAAGGCAGGATCCGCTCCCTGTCCAAAGCCCTCTCGCATCCACACACAACCTGCCCTGCAGCTACCTGAGGCTGACCACATCTGTGAATGATGGGAACCTTTATTGGAGAAGCTTAAAGTCACATCTGCCCCCACGAGGATGTGTGTTTCAAATACCTCAGGCAGAAACAGCAGACTTCAGAAGCATCACATTGCACACAATTCTACCAAACTCACAGAAAATTAAAGATGGGAAATGCAGAAACACCCACACCTTTCTCTCCTGACTTTTATCTGACAGTTCTACATGTTTGCCAGAACATTTCTAAAGTTTTCTATCTTTTTCTCCTCATGACACACCCCTGTCACTCTGATGGGGTCTAATTTGTCAGGACACACAAGAGAATTTTTCAGGACTGCCTTTAGGTGGCTCATGGCAGAGTTGAGATGTGGGAGAGGATGAGGGAGGACAAGGAGGGTGAGGGAGTACAAGGGAGGATAGGGATAATAGGTGAGGAGAGGTGAGGATGGGTAGAACAGGTGAGGATAGGGAAGGATGGGGAGGATTAGTGAATGCTGGGAGAACAGTGGAGGAGAGGAGAGGACAGGTGAAGATGGGGAGGACAGAGAGGATGGGAAGGACAAGTGAAGAAGAGAAGAACAGGGGAAGCCAGGCTCGGTGGCTCAGCCTGTAATCCCGTGCCTTTGGGAGGCTGAGGTGAGTGGATTGCCTGAGCCCGCGGGTTCGAGACCCGCCTGGGCAGTTAGACCTCATCTCCACAATAAATCAAAAAAAATCAGCTGGGCATGGTAGCGCATGCCTGTAATTCTGGCTACTTGGAAGGCTGAGGTGGAAGGATTGCCGGAGCCCAGCAGGTCGAGGCTGCGGTGGCTGGGAGCGGCCACTGCACTCCAGTCTGGGTGACAGAGTGAGACTCCAACTCAAAAAAAAGAAAGAAAGAAAGAACAGGGGAGGACAAGAGAAGACAGGGAGGATGAGGGAGGACAGGTGAAGACGGGAAGAACAGAAGATAGGGGAGGATGGAGATGATGAGGAGGGACAAGGGAGGATAGGAGAGGACCAGAGAGTATGAGTAAGGATGAGTGAGAATGGGGAGGACAGAGGAAGGTGGTGGAGGACCAGAGAGGACAAGTGAGGGTGGAGAGGATGGGGGAGAGCAGGGAGGATGGGAAGTTGGAGGAGGATGGAGGGGGTGAGGG
>NW_007253015.1:220481-241360 GCF_000164805.1 Carlito syrichta | reverse complement strand
GGAGGATGGAAAGGCGGGGGAGGACAGGGAAGGACAGGGAGGATGGAGAGGGCAGAGGAGGGTGAGGAAGGCAGGGGAGGATAGGGGGACTGGTTAGGAGAGGGAAAAAAGAGGGAAGATGAGGGAGAATGAGTAGGGATGGAGAGGGTGAGGATGGATGGGAGACAAGGAGGATTGGAGAGGACAGGGAGGACATGGAGGGTGGAGGATGATGGGGAAGAATGGAGGTAGGGGAGGATGGAGGAGCAGAGAGTCAGGGGAACAGGGGGTCAGAGAGGGCAGGGGAGGATGAGGAAGAGTGTGGAAGATGGGGAAGGACAAGTTAGGATGAGGATGGACAGGGGCATGGGGAGGACATGGGAAGATGAGACAAGAGGGAGGAGGAGGAGGAGGATGAATGGGAGGTGAGAAGGATAGGGGAGGAGGGAAAGGAATGCAGAGGCTGGGAAGGACAGGAAGATGGGGAGAGTGAGGGATAATGGGGAGGATGGAGAAGACAGAGAGGATGACAGAGGACGAAGAGGGATGGGGTAGGACAGGGGAGGGGAGGGAGGATCAGGAGAATGGGGAAGATGGGGAGGATGGTGGAGGTCGAGGAGGGATGGGGAAGGATGAGAATGGGCAGGGACCTGGGAAGGATGGGGGAGGTGGAGGAGGATAAGGGAGGACAAGCAGGGATGGGGAGGATGAAATTGGACAAGGGCAAGTGGAGGATTGGGGAAGATAGGGAGGACACAGAAAGTGGGGAAGGATGGGGTTGGGGAGGATGGAGGAGAACATGGAGGGCAGGAGGACAGGGAGGGTGGGGAGGATAAGGGAGGGCAAGTAGGGATGGGGAGATGCAGATGGACAGAAGGACGGAAAGATGGGGAAGGATGAAGGAGGATGAGGAGGGACAGGGGTCAGGGGAAGATGGAGGATGGAGGAGGACGGTGGGGTGGGTAGTCACGGATATGGGGAAGGCTGAGGCAGGGAAGTACAGGGAGATTTCGGAGGAGGAGGAGGAGGACAGGGGACTAGAGGACGAGGCAGGATGGGGCAGGGCAGGGCACAGAAGGATAGAAGATAACAGAACAGTAGGGACAGAGTGACCTCCTTCATGCCTCCATGGGTTTTTGAACCTAGAGGAGGAGAGGTAGGTGACAGAAGAAGGAGTTGAGGCCCCCCATTGCATCGCTAGGGCTCGGGACAGGGAGGTAGCCTGGGCGCTACAGCCCTCAGAGGCGCCCCTGCCCTTGCAGACCCAGTTAGAGGCACCCAGTCAGACAGTTGCATCCACAGAACTCCCATGGCACAGCCCTCCTGAGGACAGCTGGTCCTTCAGACCCAGCCCAGCTCTGCCAGGGTGAGAAAGGGAACCCAGCGGTGGCAGAAGCCTAGGCAGGGATAGAAGTCTCCACAGCCTTCAGGCCGCTCTCATGGGGGTGTGCACATGATGCCCTCAGACTGTTCTAGTAATCATCGGCTGTGTCTATGAGAGACATATAGGCCAGCCAATTGAGTCAAACTCCAATTTGATTGACTTTTCTGTCATTCAGATTCATTCAATTATTGGACTGTACTGACCAGATTTCCAGAATGGTCCATGCAAACCACAGCCCCCATAATCAGAAAGAAAACAAAATTAAAACAATTAGCTCAGAAGCCACCAAATATTCACTCACGAAAGGGGAAGTGGAGAGTCCATTTTGTTTATCTTTGTTGCTCAAATAACCAGTCTTGCTATTTGAGGTTATAGGCACTATCTCAGGAACAGTAAAAAGTACCTTTTAAAAAGTGTTATTTTGGGACCTTCGAAAGCAGCAGTGTAGATTAAAAAAAAGTTGCTGATTTTCAAGCATCAGTTGTCACCAGAGGTGATGAAGAGAGGGTCCGTCAGCCCTGCCCAACAATGGTGCTCTCTGAAACACCTCCCAGATGACAGGTTTTCTGTGCAGTACGTTCCAAAAATATAGGTACCAAAGGCTTTCTATATTAAAAAATTGTCTAGCTGTGGTGCCAATCAACACGATGAGTCACGGCAGGTCTCAGGAGCAGAGTGACCTTTTGACGCTCTAGGCCAATATGCCCGCCTTGGCGGTGTGCCTGGAGCCTTGGTTTCATATGAGGAGACACAGCCGTGTCTGCTGCTGCAGGGGTGGCTGTGATTTCCACAAGAAGCTGAGGGCCCCACAGCACCTGTGGAGACACACCTAGCAATGCTTTGATGTGCAAAACTAATCTTAGAGTCTTTGAAATCAATTCCCATCCCTGGTAGGCAAAGTCGAAATGGAAGGTTCATGAGGTGGGAGAAGTCAGGACCCTTTTCACATTTAGGTTGATTGGTTTCCAGTAAAACCCCTGAGATCAGCTAGTTTTAAATGAGCTTTCTTGGAAGAGGCAAGCTTGTCTTCCCAAGAGACAGGGCAGAAAAGTGTGCCCACATGTCTGCCACTCTGTGACTTGCCAACCTGGCCGTCTGTGGACTTAGAAAACATTCACAAGTTTTCCCCACCTCCCCCGTAGAAAAAACACGGCACCCTGCACTTTCTAGTGCTTGAAAAGTTCTCAAGAGAGTGAAGTCTGCTGGCTGCTGACTTCGAGAACATAGAGGTCGTCAACTGGAACATATCTACCTGGTGGCAAGTCCCTAAAAGGCAAGACCATCTGCATCTCCTCAGCACAGTTGTCAACCAGAAGACCAAGTTGCAGGGTTGGCAGAAGAACTCCATTCTAGGATATCTAGTCCTATGGCTAGGGTGTATTTCTAAAGCATCTTGCATCCAGTAGGGTTGCCCATCCCATGGAGGGTCTGGTCCAATTACACTATTTCCAAATAGTGTAGCATCAGGTATGCACAGCCCCTATTTCTTGGTTGCATCAGACTTTTAATTATTTTGCTTGCTGGTATAGTCCCAGTGTCAGGAATGGCATCTCTCTACATGTCTCTGTAAGATGCATAATGGTCTGTTACACAGTGGACAGTTCTATGCAAACCTACTTCCCCCTAAAGTCTGAAGGAGTGGAGAAGCTGAAGAAAGAGGTGGACAAATTCAGTTTCTCAGAAAGACACGTTAAAATGGAATTTAGAAATGAAGCCATGTCAGTGTCTTGGGTGGTAGTGAGACAGGATGGTGGATCCTACCCCATCTCCCCCAGATTCAGGGTGAATATACCATAGGGAAAGAGTGATTCAGAAGGGATCATTGATGTATATAACATCATGGTTGTTTGACCCAAGGACAGGATTTACAGTAAGTATCGGCTTTTACATTAGGAACACTAGATAAAAAGGAAATCTTAGAGGCTTTCCTGGAATGGCGGATAATCAGAAGCCAACATGATAGATTAGCATCCAACATGAAGTTGTTTTAGTGTCCATATGTTCCTTTCTGTTTAACTTCTAAATCATCATTTTCCCCTGCAAGGGAGAGTCTATTTTGAAATTTAAATAGCACATTGATAGAAAATTCAAAACCAGTTGAGCTTAATAATGAAAAAATTTTAAAAGATCCATCAACCTCCACCTAAGGAGTAACCATAGGTCCTCAGTCCCGTTTAGTTCTATCCTGTGATATACTCGATCTTCATGTGAAACTGTCCCGACATCTTTAGTCCACAAGGCATTCTCTTTGAGTCACTGATTCCTGGGTCAGGAAGGAGAGTGAGGCTGTCCCCACACAAGTCTGCTGAGCTCTGTCCTCCAAGGCTGGCTCAGTACAAGAACCAACATCAATGGAGAAGATCTTGAGCCAGCATTTGACAGATAGGCCATTAGGTGACAGAGAAACATCCACACCAGAAGTGCACCTTAACCTGGAAGTATAGGACTCAGGGTCAGGCAAGGACTTGGGTGAAAGACTTTCTCCCCAGGAAACCCCAGTATCCCCAGGAAACTCCAGTCCCTTCAACAGGTATCCCCACCACAAGGCAGTTCCTTGGTACAAAAGTCATAATTCTCAATCCGTGAAGAGGGACATTCAATGTCCTGTGCATCAGGCCCAGTATGAGCAACCAACTCACTTCCATACATCCCTTCCTAGTAAATCCTGAGGATGTTTTCTAAAACTAAGTAAGTGTTTCTTTAGCTTTTAACTCTAACAGAAGGATTTTTCTATGCTGGGAAAGTGATTTTTCTTAGTGAATAAACTTCATTTTTTTTAATCAATTTTAGATCCACAGAAAGACTTGATCAGAAAGTTCAGAGAGTTTCTATACGTTCCCAATGGCTTCCCCTGGTATTAAGTCACACCTCAGTGGGGTGTGTTTACTCCAGCTGCTGAGCTGGTAGTGACATGTGGCTATGAACCAAAGTCCGGAGTGTACACTGGGATTCCATTTTGTATTGAACACGCAGTGGATTTGACAAGTGAAAGCAAGATCCTGATGGCTCCTTTCCGTGTTCCAGGATGGGGCTGTGTTGTACTCAAGGATGTGGGCTTAGGTTCCCAGCAGGCAGACTCTTAGCCAGTCAAGAATACTGGATTGATGACACCAGGGGCCCTGAACACTGGAATGGGAGCAGGCATGTAAAGGTAAAATTCAATGAGGCAGACCTACTCTGGCTGGAAGAGAGACCACCAATAGCATCTTTACCACCACATTCATTTTCAATAGGATTAGTAAAGTGAGCAGTGACTTATCATCAGAAATAAATATATGATGACCCTCTGGGAAAAGGCTTGAAAGCAGCCTGATCCAGGTACCACTGTCTTGGTTCCTGATGGAATGCACAGACCTGCCGTCTTTCCTGGGTCGGTGCTGCCCTCCCTAGTATGAGTCATGCTCAATTTTAAGGACAATACACATGCTGTGTCCACGTGTGATTCTATAGTCCCTTGGCTGCTTCAGACCTACATACTTGACTGATTAACATAATTGCCTTTAAAAAATTATTTCAGTAGCTTTAGGGGTACAAGTGGTCTTTGTTTACATGGATGCATTGTGTAGTAGTGAAGAAGTCTGGGCTTTAAATGCACCCATCATCCCTACTAATGCACATTGTACCCAATAGGTAATTTTCATCTCTCTCCCCCAATACCAACCTGCTCCCTCTGAGTCTCCAGTGTCCAATGTACCATTCTGTCCCTTTGCAGATCCTTAGCTTAGCTCCCACTTGGAAATGAGAACATGTAGTATCTCATTTTCCATTCCTGTGTTACTTTCCTAAGGATTATGGGCTTTAATTCTACCCACATTGCTGCAAAAGATATATATAGACCACAGCTGCCTTTGGCCCACAACACTGGAATCCTATTTCCAAGTGACCAGTTGTCTCAATACGCTCGCTGTTCCTAATGGTGGAGCCCTCAGATGCATGGGGAAGTCTGGTCAGCTCTTCCACTGAGTCACTCCTACCAACAAGCATGTCAGTCCCATCTCTGTACTCAATTCCCTGTCTGTACAAGGGAGATTCTGCCAGAGCCCATGTGAGCAGATAAAACAGGCAGAGTGGTGCCCAGCGAACGGTGACAGCTTCACAAATGTGAACCATTTTCCTGCTGGGGCCCTAGCCCATACCCATGTCCGCACAGGCTACGAGACCATGGGTCTGACTCCAGGATATCTGAGCGTGTCCAGTCTCGCATTCCTTCCCACCATCCCGCCCCACACAGCTCTCCTGGCCCCGGTACACACTCCTCTCCCTGACTCAACTGGGGTCCTTCCCCCAGGTAGCTGATCCCACTAGGCAGAAGTATGCCTGCCATTCCTGGACTTGAGTAGTGGCGGTGACAGTATTTTGTTGCACTGTTTATGTCCTCAGAGGAGGGGCTGCATCGTGCAGTCCTTACATGTTAGCCTTCCACACCATGCTTGGCAGGGTATCCTGGGAGTGAGTAGATTCAGGAATTGAGTTAGGTTCCTGGGGTTGCTGTAGCAAAGGAACACAGACTGGAGGGCTTACACAAGAGAAGTGTATCCCCTCACAGTCCTGAGGCTAGAGTCCAATGCCCAGGAGCCCACAGACCTGGCCCTTTCTAAGATTCAAGACATTTCTCCTAACTCAGCAAGATTGTAAGGATGTGTCTGCCCAGGCCTTCTCCCTAGAGGCTGGTGGTTTCCTGGAAGTCCTTGAAGTTCCTTGGCTTATAAAAGTGTCACCTGGATCTCTGTCCTCATCTTCATATGGTGCTCTCTCTGCAGACATATCTGTCTCCAAATTTCCTCTTTTATTTATTTTTTATTCAAAGGGTACATATACAGGTTTGTTACATGGGAATATTGTATGATGGTGAGGCTTGGGCTTCTATTGAGACTATCACACAGGTGGTGGACGTGGTACCCATGGGTGGTCTCCAACCCTTGTCCCTCCTTTCTTTTAGGAATCTCCAGTGTCTGTTGTTCCCTAGTTCAGCCCCTGTGGAAAGCAGACTGGAGACTTCTCAAATAACTAACAATAGACTTCCCACTCAACCCAGCAATTCTACTACTGGGTATAACCCCAAAGAAGCACAGATCACTCTGCCAAAAAGATACCTGCATGCTTCTTGTAGCACCAGTCCCCTAACAAATGTCCCTTTTAAGGAGAACACCATTGTTATGGGGATGAGCCCATGCTAAGGCAGTGTGACCTCAATTTAATCTTGTGCAAAGACCTCATTTTCAAATAAGTTCATATTGCAGGTACTGGGGTTAAGACTCACATCTTCTGGGGACATCATGCCCACCCCCCACAGGCATGTATTTCCTCATCCATTCTGCACCTGACCTTGGTTTCTGCCCATGGGGTCTCCTCTCATTCCCAAACAGTCACCAGAGGCTTCCCATCTAGTTATGGAGAAATAAGAGAATTGCCCAGGTAAAGCTTCTCAAGATTTGAGGCATTTTTCCAGACCAAGTGGCTATTATCTGACAGAAATAAACTGAGTTTTCCCAACAGCAAACACAGTGAGCATCATGTGCCTCTATAGCCTGCCAGGTCTCCTAGCAGGCTAAGACAGGCTTATTAAGTCCTCACCACCACTCTGCAGGAAGCTGTGTCCACAGTCCTGTGCAGATGGGTCACCAGGGCACCTCGGTGCTACAAGACCCACTGGAGGCGCTAGCTGCTGGGAGAAGTCTGGGCATTGAGCCACATCTGAGACCTGAGCCACTGTGCCATGCTGCTACGTGTTCTTTCCCAAAGGAACTTTTTTTGTTTTATAGCACCATCTTTTCAAATGTAATCTATTTTAGATCACTCATTCAGTTTAAATATCTGAAGCCCCACCTTGATAACCCCAGCCTTTCTTCATGCTATTCAGAGAAAGAGACATCCCCCTCAAAGAATGGCTCTGGGTGAGGGTCTCCACATCTCCCACACCTCAACCTGGCCCTTGTGCAGATGACACACCTCCACAAAGACTTATTATTTCTTTAAAGACAAAAAGAATATTTTAACTCACCTTAGCATCAGTATGAGGAAATCCAGAGATGGGATAAAACATCCTCAATCTTTTTGTGCCATAGTCTAGCATTGTTTCCAAAGATGGTATTGTGGGTGGAATTGTGTCCCCCCAAAAGTTGCTGACGTCCTGACCCCCAGTAAGAACCTGTGAATGTGACAGTATCTGGAAGTAGGATATTTACAGATGATCAAGTGAATATGAGATCTTTAGGGCAGGCCCTCATCTAATAGAACTGGTGTCCTCATAAGAAAAGCAGATGAGGACATAGACTTCCAGGAGGAAGGGCCACATGGGGACACAGGACAAGATGGCATCTGCACGCCAAGGAGAGACACCTCAGGAGAAACTAACCTGCCAACACCTTTATCTTAGCTTCCTGCCTGCAGAATTGTGAGCAATGAATGTTCCTGGTATTTAAGCCACCCCCTCTGTGGCATCTATTATGGCAGCCCAGGAAATCCACCCAGGGGTCCACTCCTTGGAGCCATAGACCCACCTGCATGTTAATTGTTGCTTTAGAACCCAGCAGAAGACTCTTGAGTTTCTAGAGGGCAGAACTTGGGTTTGACTGATGCATTCAGCTGTCCTCGGAGAACACCAGGCACATTGGTATCCATGCTGTCACTTGTAGAGACAGGCCAAACTCCAGCACTGGGACCAGGGGCCTCCTCTCTTGGCCTTCCGTTTAGTAATAAAATCCCTTTCAGATTCATGAAGTAACTAGGCTAGTCTTAGAAATGATAACACTGTTACAAAGGCTTTCTCCTTGGTCAGGGTGGGGTTTTTAAGTTACGTTTTCGACCCAGCAGGTATCTTGAGACATAAAGACTAAGGCAAAGATAGTGAAGAAAATGTCACTGGGCAAAGGACCAGATGTGTTTACTATTCAAGCAAACACTACTTTTGAGATAGTTGTCAGTCATCCTATAATAAAATCATAACCTAAGGGTGAATGAATGTGGGAAAAAATATATGGAAATGAGGATCCAGGAAGAATTTTAAATGTTAGGATTTCCTGAAAGTGAGTAGATGAAAAAAAAAACATCGAAACAAAACCAAACAAAAATGAAAGCCAGATGTGATTGTCTGATTGCCTTTAAGAAACATCTTTGGCAAAGAAAAAAATTAAGAGGGACTGTCCCTGCAGGTGGGCTGCAGTTTCCAGGTCACCCAGTCACCCCTGCGCGGTCCAGGCCCTGCCCTCAGAGAGAAACCCCACAACACACAGACGCAGGCTGGATGATTATGAGTTCTGCTGCAGCAGATGGATCATCTGCAATGAATGACCCTCCACAATCACAGTCACATATGACCTTTCGGGACATTGCAGCTGGCCCACAAGGACTTTGTGACAACAGTCTGGGCCTCCATGGGAAGAGGTGGACAGCATTCTCTGTCACCAGGACTCTTATAATTGTGACAAGTGATTAAATGTGTTATTTTCAGCAAAGGGGGCCTTGGGGCAAGGATGAGGTGAGGTTGCAGGGACTGGAAAGGCTTCCCCCAGGTGCCACCACAAGAGAGTCCTGCAGCCCTCCAGGGGTCAGAGCCTTCACCTGTCCCTCTCCCTGTGAGCCCTGAAGCCACCCCACTGTGCAGTTCTCTCACCCTCAACAGAAGCCTGGGTCCTCAGGGGGCAAGCGGTGTGGCGTCAGGGACAGTGACCACACAGGTGCTTTCAGCCAGGGGTCGTGGTTCAGTCTAAACCCCAAACGGCTCTGATAATTTGGGGAAGGGGACCATTACTGGCTCAAAACAGGTTTTAAAGCTCTGGGTCCAGCTGCACAGGGGGAGAGCACAGGGGGTTCCAAAGGGGACAGGACGTTTTTCAGCAGCCCCCTCAGTCTCTCCACTCATTTTACTGACTTCAGCCCCAACTCCTGCCCCAGCCACAGGGACTACATCCTGGTTACATCACCCATCACTCAGAGGTACCTTCCAAAGGCCATGTGAGCAGGCCTGCCCAGTTCAGGCCTCAAGCCTAAAGCTGACTGGCCCCTACCCCATCTTGAACCATCTGACAGCATCCTGGATGCAACAAGTGCTCTCTCGGAGCTGTATGTCCTCTGGTTTCCTGTTCTGGGTGAGCAAGAAAGAGAAGCAGCTCTGACACTGGAAGAACCATCACCACAGCAAGTAACTTTCACGTAGGGAGAATCAAAGAGAGGCAGTGATGCTCAGTGTCCCCTAGGTCCCACCATAGACCAAAATGGCCTCATCATAGCTAATTATATCTGCAACAACCTTATCTCCAAATGCTGTCACCTTCACAGGGTGGGGTGAGGACCGCAACGTGTCTCTTTGAGGGGCACAATTTTACCAACATGGGGGTTAATGCTAATGGAGGTAGAAAGTCTCCTTCCCTAAAGATTTAAACACAATGATAAATTCTCCATTTAAAAAATTCCCTTAGGTCCAGAGGAAGCCCATTCCTTCGGCACCAGCACCAAATGACATGACCCCGTGTCTTCTTCAAAAAGAGCCACTGACTGCCAACACCAGGAGTAGATGAGGGACTCCACTGGCAGAGGAAAGGGAAGGACCTTGGATGCACAGGAGAAGGCTGGGCTTGGGCCAGCAGGACTCTTGTTTCAGCAGATTATTCAACCCCTCTAGGCCTCAGTTTGTCCATCTGCACAATGGACTAATAATGGCCACTCCACAGAGCATGAGAGCTTGGGGATGAGCCCAAGCCATAATGTGAGGGTTTTCAGGATAAGAAAATGAAATTACAGACAGCTCGGTATCCTACGTAAGTGACAAATTGAGCCCAGACAGGAACCCAGCTGCTCTCACTCCAGCCCTGCCACAAACTCTGTGCAAACATGTTATTGTTGCCATTATCCTTCTCCACTGGTGATGGGACCTGGAGTCCAAATCACCATTGTTCTGCCATCCATGAGGTGAAAGCCAATCTCCCTCTTAGCTGTGCATTTTCCTGGGTATATACTCATTCAATTGAGGACAGAGAAGTAAGCATGCCTCCTAAAAATCTAAAAAGTTCCTACGTTCTTCTGCAAACTTTAGAGATTTGGCAACCATTATGCCCAAAAACCTTGCAGGTGCGGTAAGGAAGGCAGAATGTTTCCAGCATTCCAGGGGGAGGTGACTCCCTGCTACTAAAAAAAAAAAAAGAAGTTTTGCCAGAAGTATGTTGACAGAGTGTTTCATGATAAGACTCTCATTAAAAAAAAAAGAGCTCTCTAAGCCAAGTGTAGTGGTTCATGCCTATAATCCCAGCACTTTGAGAGGCCAAGACAGGAGAATCACTTGAGTCCAGGGGTTCGAGACCAGCCTGGGCAACATAGTGAGACCTTGTCTCTACAAAAAAAAAAAGTTAGCCTGTACTCCCAGCTACTCAGAAGGCTGTGTCAGAAGGATTGCCTGAGCCTAGGAGGTGAAGGCCACAGTGAGCATTGATAGTGTGCCACTGCACTGCAGTCTGAGTGACAGAGTGAGACCCTGACTCAAAACAAAAACATACCAAAAAAAAGAGCTCACAGATAGTTGTCAGAGAAGGGACATGGCCCGCAAACTTGGGCAATCCAGCAAGAGACAAGGGCAGGAGATCTTGGAGGAGAAGGACCTTGGAAGCCAGTGCAAGCCCTCAGGGAGACCCCGCAGAAACACGGATCCTCACGTGGAGTTGGGGCCAGGACAGCCTGTAGAGCACATTCCTCTCACTGTCCTTTCTAAAGCTGCTTCTAAACACATGCCAGCCGGTGGTGTTTTGTGGTTGACTGAGTAATTATCAAAATCAGCACCAAAAATAGCTCTTTTGATGGAATTCAGAGAGTTTTCAAATAAATGCTTAAAATTTATAATGTTTTATAAAGCTGAGCATAAAAGTCACATAATTTTTTGGGAAAAATAATCTAACGCTTTTACTAAACCCATCATTTTAAAACTCACAAAGAACTGAAATTCCACCCAAGTGCCATATATCAAAAAACAAAAGCTTACGAGAACATCCGAATATTTATTGTCCAAATATTCATGCAGGCCTCAGAATTGTTTGGGCAAATTGCATACACAGTCAGAATGTATTTGGCAATAGTGCAAGTCAGCTGCACATTCGCTTTATGTTAGTAAGACCAATGGTTCTAGTTATGTGTTTGCATGAAGGATGCATAATTACAAACACAGAGACACCTGTGACCTGATTCAAACTTTTACCTAAGCCCTTTTGCGCCAATCACACTGATTTTGTTTAAAAGAAAGTTGTTTTGATGATGGAAGTTAATGTGTGTCTGAACCTAAAAAGCAAAGATTTTTGAGAACAAATTGAGATCAATTTTTTTATCATTAAAAAGAGGGCAATTCTTCAACACTTTAAGAATGATCTCAAAATCCACAAATGCTATTTGGATTTCTTGTACAGTGGGCAAAAGTAAACCCATACCAAAAAACAAAAAACCTACATACATAGTAAGCTCAGTAACTGACAGGGTTTTGAGGTGTTCGTTGATTCTTCTGCCAGAGTTTACAGCTGTAGCGAACAGTTTGATGCAGCTCTAATTTCTAATTACGACTCACCGGGAATGGGGGAGGTTGTCAGTTTTACTTGTCCCGTGGTGAGAAACAAAATGATTCTACTTTCTGCTGCCAACCAAATCATCCTATTCTTTAGCAAGGCTAAGAATAATCATCTAAATAACAAAAATCAACAGGAGTGATTAACATTTTAGGGATGGCTACTGACTTTTCCAGAGAGTTGCACTCATGGAATCGAAAACTCCAGGAGGGTTTCCAGGAAAGTCTTCTGAACTTTCTGTGGTAAAGTTCTTCCTCAAGCTCTGAAGTGCATTGGGCCCAGAGACACCAGATTACCCTTAAAGGACACACCCTAATTCTATAGAGCACACAAATGCTGCAAGGCGTCTTATTACTGAATCCCCAGGGATTCAGTCAAAATCTCAAAATCCTGTTGTTCACCACACAGAAGGCCAATCACTGAGAGAGGAGTGTTGCCAGGGCAGAGGTTTTTTATTTGGTCATGTCAACCATAGAGAATGCGAGATCCCATCTTAAAGCGATCTCCCCCTCCCACTAAAGTCAGGTGTTTACATAGTGGGACAGGAATGTAGAAAACAGGAATTAGGGAGGGACCTGGCATCTCATTGTCTGGATGCCGTGATCTGGTGAGTTTCAGTTCTTTGATACTATAGACCTGAGGGTCACGTTCCTGAGAAAGGAACTTACATGAGACAGTGTAAGATTCAAGCTTTAAGACTGAGAAGGTCAATTTCTATGTTTATTCCAAAAAAAAAACCTGTTAGCATTAGTTCTATAAGGAAGTTGGGCCCATTTCAGTCTCACTCCTTCCCATCCACTGGATGGATGCACTCATGAGCCAGAGGCCCATGCTCAGTCATTGACTCCTAAAGCCACTGGAAATAACGAGATCTGTTAGTGTGATGGGCACATGACATATGGGGCAGAAGGAGGCAGGTTGCAACCAATCTGTAAAAAGAAACAGATTCAGAGCACACTGCGGGGGCTAGCAATGGACCTACATTCTAGTTAAAACAGGAAAGAAAGGTTACAGCTGAGAAAGGCAATTCCAGAGGTAGACCAGCTGTCCTGAGTCAGGGCCTGCTTTTGTAGCTCCCTTCCTCTTTCATCCTACTGCTCAGTTCTTGATTGATTGACTGGAGTGGGTGAGACCACATGAATAGACTCAGACTCCAGCAGCCTGGTCAGGGGACATTTGACTCCCAGAGGCCAAGGTTCAGAGTGGTGTGCTTGTCCATAACTGTTTGCATACTTGAAGGGGAAAGGAATGTTCACATTCAGGGTGAGTGAAGCAAGCTAAATATTTAAGGGGCTTCCCGTGAGCAACATCACCAACATTTTGGCAACTCAGTCGGGGCTCCTCATCTTGCCATCTCAGAAAGGTAAAAAATATATATTATCCTCAAGAAGAATGTTAGGAGGCTTTTAAAGTGGGCTTGCAGGGGTATTTCAGCGAGCCTCTTTCAAGAAGGAAAGAGAGTTCTCCCAGGCGAGTGTTGTGCTGTGACCTGCCTGCGACGCTTGCCAAGCTGCTCGCTGCAAGGAGGAGTGTGCAGGTGAGTGAGGCCACCCCACCAAGCCAACAGTTACATCCCTGTGTTCATACCAGAGCCACATGCCGACACCCGCCATTTCCCTTTAATATGAACAAAATTTAACAATTATGAATGTTCTCCAGTTAGCAATGCTATGAACGAAACATTGCAAAAGAGTCTGTAAGAATCCCATGAGAAGCATCTGAAGACTGACTGTGGTGGGTATAACCTCATTCTTGGACGTGAAGACAGCTTTTGGCAAGCTCTGTCTTACGATGTTCAATGCATATGAGTGTGCAGAGTCGTTTATACCTACAAGGCACCTTGAGTAAGCTTTACTTTTACATCACAAGCATTTTTTTGTTAGTTTGTTTATCCTGAGGAAGAGGATTTGAAATTACAAGCATTTAGGAAGACATTTGGGGTAAATTTGTAAGGAGATTTAGGACACACACTTCCTATTCTTTAGTGACTTGTGCATGTCCCCTTCATGCCCAGCAAACCATAAAACGTATTCCTCTGTCATCTTTCAGGAATCTGTTAACTGAGGCCTTTTAACATGGGGTGTCACATTACACGAAAGCACAGCCTTACTTGGCATGAGGTATCATAAAAGTTATACAAAAGAGCTCCACTCCCAAGGACGTTGGTGGCACTGTCAGTCTGAATAATCAGAGCTTACTTAAAAGTAAGCCAACACAGAATCAGTTCTCCCAGCCATTCATTTTAAAATTAGAGTCTCTCAGCTGCTTTATTCAACAGGCCACACAGAGCGGTCAGGTAGTAAAAGTAACAGCCCAATGGAAAAACAAATAAGCAAAGCATCAGGGAGAAAAGACTAAGAAGATAATCTAAAGAGTTATGCAGCCTTGGAGGAATTATTTAAGTTATAATTTTCACCTAGGCTATGTTCTTGCTCAGCAAAAATTTCTCAGGTAGTACAAAGATGCTATTATTCTTGCTCTAAAGTTCACTTTAAATGTGGTAACTTGCATTTGGGCTAGACCTCACATCTGTGGACATCTGAGGTTAAGAAAAGCATTTGTCTTTCAGATAATCGGTCCAAAGTCCCAAACCTTATGGAGATTAGTCAATGAAAATGCTAATGTTTTTGTCATTTACCATGGAAGTGATAAATAACCACTGCAAACTTTGATACAGACATGCAATCCTTCTCATCTAGTCTGTTAACATAAGCCTGGACCACAAGAGGTGAAAATGAGAATATTCAGCCACTTAAGTTGAGCTTCTGGTTGGACTCTGTTCTCCAAGTCCAAACCAGTTCAAGTCCTGGGATGCTGGTCTATACCACCTTTCATCTGTGTGTCGGGTCCTGGAGAGGCAACACGAGTTCGAATTTCAACAAGACCATAAAATTAAACCACAGAAATTACAAAATGCAACCAGATGCTAATTTCTTTGTTTATTTAATTATTTTATTTTATTTTAGATTCAGGTAGTACAAATGTGTGTTTTTCCATGGACATATTATGTAGTGGTAGGGATTGGATCTCTGGCAGCCTATTCCCCAGATAGTGACCATTATACTCAATTGTTAATTTCTGAACCCTAACCCTCCTCTCTGCCTCCCCCTTTATTGATGTCTCTAGTGTCTGTTATTTCCATCTTTGAGGACACTTAGCTTCTGCATATAAGTGAGAACATACAGTTTTGGTTTTCTGTTTCTGAGTTAGTTCACTTAGGATGATGTTCTCCAGCTCCATTCATGTTGATACAAAGGACATGATTTTTATCTTTTTTATGGCTGCATTGTATTCCATGGTACGTGCGCGCGCGCACGCGCACGCGCGTGTGTGTGTATATATATACCAAATTTGCTCTATCCAGTCAATCATTGATAGACACATGTTGATTCCATGATTTTGTTTTTGTGCATAGTGCTGCAATAAACATGTGAGTGCAGGTATCTTTTTATATGTTGATTTCTTTTCCTTTGGGTACTAATTTCCATCCAGACCACCAAAAGCTCAGGCATAGTAGACCCCAAGGACACATCTTGTCAGGATGATGTCTTTCTGCAACTCTGATTGCTGCCTCCTGTTGTCTTCCTCTTCCACCAGGGTCTCCCATTCCATGGACATTTAATGAGTTTGACAGGCTAAGCAGAGAGAGAGTGTCTGGGTCTGATAGTCTTAACAAAGGCCTAATAACTCTTGCAAGCTAACATGCAGCTGCCTGCCTGTTCCTGGCCTGATCACCGCAATGTTTTGTCTAAGCTGGGTCTGCATTCCCTTTGGAGCTGGGTGTGAGGTCAGTCACACCAAAACCACAAAACTGTTCATGCCAGAAAAAAGATGGATGGGGACTTCTAAAAACGAAGTCATCCATAAAAGCAATGAAAAAACTAGCAAAAAGTAACTGAACCAAAGGTGTGTAGCAATCAATTATTCAGGTGATCATTTATTCAGGAAAAATGGCCAAATTCTGGTAAGAACAGTACTCTGGCATTTTACCTTAGCTTCTCCTTAGAGCTTTCTTCTTTTCCCGCTCTGAAGTGGCCTCAGAAGTCAAAAGCCTGTGGTCACAGGAAAGTCTGCACTCTCCAAGTACTAGAGGGGGAAACAGGGAGGCGGAGTGCCTTCAAAGTCTCATTCCAGGGAACTATCATGATCTGACCTGCCTGGTGGTTCCCTGAAAGACCCTTCTCACAAGGCTATCTTTATCTGACCTGACTCACAGCTCACCCAGTATGAAAAGCCTGCTGCTCCAAAGGTGTTTGTTTGGTTTCTTTTGGCAATATGTCTTCTCCCCTTGCCCATTTAAAAGACAACTGCATAAAGCAATAACTAGAAACATGTGTTGATGAGCATACAATATGGGGAGCTGTGGCTTGTATGAAAATAGCAAAAAATGAAGGGGGAGGGAATGAAGCTATAAAGAAAGATGGGTTTTGTATACTACTTAAACTAATTAATATAATACATTTTATGTCATTTTTGTTCCTAGATTTCTACTTTACTGCTTTCTTTGAGGTTAAATAGATATTTAGGGGGTATTATTTTCATCCCCTTACCTTTCCATTTCATATATATATAATATATTATATGTATTATATTATTTATATAATTTAATTATATTAATAATATATATATATATATGAAATGGAAAGGTAAGGGGATGAAAATAACACCCCCTAAATATCTATTTAACCTCAAAGAAAGCAGTAAAGTTAATATATATATAACTAATATATATATATATTAGTTATTTTCTGACTGGTTGTCCCAAGGATTATAATTTATATGTTTAAAAAAAGTTCGGATTAATATAAGCTCAATTTCAATAGTAAACAGATTAAATTGTTATTAACCCAAACTAAATCAGATATATGAAAATAAAATAGTTAAATGACAGACATGGGACTAATCTTATTAATAATTGCATTAAATGTAAATAGATAAAGTACTGCAGTGAAAAGGCAGAGATTGCAAGATGGATTTTTTTAAAAAAGATCCAATCACTTCCTGTCTATAAGAGACACATTTTAGATTCAAAGACACAAATAAACTGAAATACGTGTTTTTTGCAAACGGTAACCAAAAAGAACTGCAGTGACTTTATAACATACACATGGACATTTTGTAATGATGAAAGTGTCAATCCATGAAAAGATATAGAATTATAAATGTATATGCACTTAACAATGGAGCACCAAAATGTATGAAGTAAAATTTCAGAATTTAAAGGAGAAATAGAGAGTTCAGCATTAATGGTTGGAGACTCCAGCCCAATTCTCAATAATGGATACAACAACTACACAGAAAATCAGTAAGTAAATAGGTAACTTAAACAACACTATATACCATGTGACCTAATAGACATATATATAACACTCCACTTACAAAAAAAAGAATATCCATTCTTCTCAAGGTCACTAGAAACACTTTCCAGGATAGATCATATTAGGGCAAAAAATAAGTCTCAGTTGACTTAAAGGGTTCAAAATCCTATGAAGTATATTATATGAGTACAATGAAATAGAGTTAGAAATAAAAAATGGGAGATTTGGGAAATTAATACAACAAAACAATTAAACAACACACTCCTAAATAACAATAGGTCAAAAAATAATTCATAATGAAAATTGGGAAATACTTTGAGATAAATACAAATGAAAATACAACATACCAAATATTATGGAATGCAGTGAAAGTAGCGATTAGAAATTTAAAGAAAACTCAAATCAACAACATTATTGTCTATCTTAAGATAATGGAAAAAGAATAAAATAAACCCAAAGTAAGCAGAGGGAAAGAAGAAATAAAGATAAGAGAGGAAATGAATGAAATAGAGAACAGAAAGACAATAGAGAAAACACACATCCAAAAATAACAAAAATAGTCAATTCTTTGAAAAAGCAATCAAATTGACAAAACTGTAGCTAGACTGGCAACAAAAGAAAACTGAGAAGACATAAATTACAAAAATCAGGAATAAAAGAGGGGACATTTTGCCTACCTTAGAGAAATAAAAAGGATTATAAGGGCATACTCTAAATAATCGAATGCCAAAAAATTTGATAACCTTTATGAATTTGAAAAATTCCTAGAATTATATTAAGTACTCTAGAGGAAATTGAAAATATGATAGGCTAAGAAATACAAAATTTAAATAGACCTATAACAATAAGTGTAGAAATTGAATTAGTAATAATAATTTTTAATAAACAAAACAGAACCTCTCCACAGAGAACAGCCCAGGACTAGATGGCTTACTGGTGAAATCTACCAAACATTTAAAGAGGAATTAACATTCATTCTTTACAAACAAAATAGAAGAAAAGTGTAATGAATTCTTATAATCGTATGTTGCTTTGGCATCCATTTTGCTTTGGCCACCTAGCTCGAATATTTTCACTATTGTTGTTGAGGTCAAATACCTCTCATCCAATACCCACACATGGCCTGAGAGACAGTGGGATCTCAAGATATCACTTCCACACGAGAAAGTGTTTTCATGCCTGTTTGCTTTGAACTGCCCAGTTGCTACCCTGCCTCCCTAATACCCAAGTTTCTCATACTGGACTCCAAGAAAAGCAAGTGCTATAGGTTCATGCTTTCCCTGCATGTGCTTCTTGACCTCTGTAAATTGAGCCTCTGGGTATACTGTGCAACCCCCAGGACCTGTAAGTACTAAAATATTTATTTCCATTTTGTGTCTCTCCTAATCATTGAAAAGGTACTCTCCATTTTAGAAATCCTACATTAAACTAAAGGAGTGAATACTTCTCAACTCATTCTGAGGCCAATTTTACCCTGATTCTAAAAGCAAAGACCTAAAAAGAAAAGACAACTACAGATCAATGTCCATTATGAATATAGATAGATTATCAAAGAAAAAACTAGATTCAAATAGAATCCAGCAATACGGGAAAAAAAATACACCAATGACCAAATGGAATTTATCTTAGTAATGCAAGGTTGGTTCAACATATAAAAATCAGTCATGATCATCTTAATAGATGCAGGAAAAGCACTAAACAAATTCAGCACAGTTTCACAATAAAAACACACAGCAAGCCAGGCTGGGTGGCTCAGCCTGTAATCCTGCGCCTTTGGGAGGCTGAAGTGAGTGAATTGCCTGACCCCACGGGTTCGAGACCTGCCTGGGCAGCGAGACCTCATCTCTACAATAAATCAAAAAATCAGCCGGGCATGGTAGTGCATGCCTGTAATTCCGGCTACTTGGAAGGCTGAGGCGGAAGGATCGCCGGAGCTCAGCAGTCGAGGCTGTGGTGGCCGGGAGCGGCCACTGCACTCCAGTCTGGGCGACAGAGTAAGACTCTGACTCAAAACAAAAAACAAAAAAAAAAACACAATAAACGAGGAATAAAAGGGAAGCTCTTCAACCTGATAAAGGTCACCTATGAAAAACCCAAGCTAACATCTTACTTAATGGTAAAAAATGAAAAATTAAGTTTTCCTCCAAGATCAAGAACAAGACAAGGACATTCACTACCATCACTTCTATTTGGTATTGTAATTGTACTGAAGGTAAAATTAGGACAATTCAGCCAGATAAAGAAATAAAAGACATTCAGACTAGAAAGGAAGAAGTAAAACAATCTTTATTTGCAGGTGACATGATGTGTATTGAAAACCCTAAGGAGTTCACACATACACACATTCTCCCTCTCTCTCTCTCTCTCTCTCCCCCTCTCTCTCCCTGTCTTTCTCCCCCCTCCCCCATTAGTGATAGTAAACAAGTTCAGGAAGGGAATGGTAAATTTTAAGGACTAGACATTCAGCATAAACCAAGCAGAAGGCACAAAGGGAGAAAAAGCAAAGAACTAAACTGGAAACTGTGCTAGAGCCAGGACATATACACCCCTTGAGTCATCATGTTCTTATTTGTAAGTGAAAAACACTGATCACATTATATAATATTTATTTGCATTAAGTTTCACAGTGCTAGGTACACAGCATAGTGTTAGGCTTCTGATGAATTATTAAATGTTAGCTCTGCCATGACTTCTGAAATAATAAAATTATGTTTAGCTATGAAGTTCAAACTAAAAGGCAGATGTGACCACTAAAGGGATGGCCATTCTAAGACACCAAACTCTGCTTGTTGACATCAATGGAAGTGTACTACAGATGGGATGGGGGGAATTGTAGCCAAAATCAAAGCAAAAATAACCACAAACTTTTATTGGGTATCTATCATGTACAATATTGTGCTAATCACTTTATCTTTTTTTTAATTTCACAAGAACCTTAGGAGGTAGATTCTTTTGATCTCCTCAATTTTCAGATAAGAAAATTAATGCTCAAAAAGCAAGTTCCTTTTATAAGGTATATGAGTAAGTGAACCCAGAACTCTTACATGGGACACTTCCTTAACACCGCCCACCCAAAAATAGAGATCAAAATTTAAGTTTTAATATATTCATTTAAACCCACATTAAACCTACATTTTCATTAAACCCACTTTTTTTTGCATTTGTGAAATTTATTTATTTATTTATTTTATAATCAATATTTTTTATTATGATATTGTGGGGTACAGTTAAGGGTTAGGTATACAAATATGCTTTGTTCAGGCACCCTTGTTGATAAGAGGTGTCTCCCTCTTCCCAAACAGATATTTACTACCGTTACTCCCATCTCCCTTCTGCTCCCCCCACCCCAGAGTTTCCTACCACTGTCAGTCATTTTCTTATAATATTACATTGGATGTTCTAGGTCCACTATATGAGTGAGAACATGTGATACTCAGATCTTTGTTTCTGTAAGAGGTTACTCAGTATTATAGACTCTAGTTCCATCCAGGTTGCTACGAAATTCATGATTTTACTCTTTTTTATGGCTGCGGAGTATTCCATCGTGTATGTGTATCACATTTTTTTAATCCAGTCCTCTTTTGATGGGCAGCGTGGTTACTTCCAGGTTCTTGCTATTGTGAACAATGCTGTGATAAACATACGTGTGCAGGTATCTTT
>NW_007253015.1:217250-220461 GCF_000164805.1 Carlito syrichta | reverse complement strand
GGGACCTGTGTTGGAACATATATATTGGGAAAAAATTACTTCTGCAGTCTACTTTATTGGTCTTTTGTCTTCATACTTGAGTATGACAGATGTTCCTCTGGGCCCCAGTGTTTAGAGAATCCAGGATTTTGTAAGAACACGCTCATACAAACACACACATGCTCACACACTCATATATATCACACAGACACACATACACTTACTAAAGAATGTATGTGTCCCAGTGTTATTCAGGATCAATGTTTAGCACCAGTAGAATACGGGTCATAACGCTAAGCCTTCACTTTCATGACTAACGATATTCCAGGGCCCAGGGGGAAAATCCTTCTCAGGACTCTTGTCTTATGTCCTAGAAACAGAAGACAACTGTGTTCCAATACCATAAACATGTTTTGCATTGCTAAATATTAAGATGGATACTGCTTCAGAATGCAGCAGGATTTGAGCAGTAGAAGCTCTTAGGTAATAGAAAAGGCAAATTAACATGTCAAATCTTTACTCTGGGTGTGAATTCAGTGGTTGTTTATGTGTTGAAATATGTTCCCAATATTGCAAAGTGTCTGTTTTGTTGCTATTCATAATTTTTTTAAACTAATGATTTCTCAGGTATTTACCTATATCTGTCATCATATTTGCAACAGTTATATGTAGTAGCTCAGGAATATGTTGCAATATTATGCAAATTCTATTATTCTTAAATTTGTGTCTGTATTTGTGCTGCTAGAGAAAATGTAGGGGTTAGCTTACTTTGAATTTTAGATTAAAAATTGATAATGTTTGAGAATAAATACATCTTTTGCAATTTTGGGGACATGTTAGTATTAAAAATTATTGCTGTTTACCTGAAATCTAAATTCAATTTGGTAATTGCCAATATGCTTTAAGTCCAATACTGATTATTTACACTGGCAACTAGAAGGACATTAAAGACCAGCATTGTTAATAGCTTTATGTCAAAAAAGTACTGGTTTGACTTAAGTAGATTTTAAAATATAAATGCCAACTATAGTTTTATGAAAAATGTATCAATATTTGTGATTTCTTTGTTTTCTTACATATTATTATTATTATTTATAATCAATATTTTTTATTATGATATTGTGGGGTACAGTTAAGGGTTAGGTATACAAATATGCTTTGTTCAGGCACCCTTGTTGATAAGAGGTGTCTCCCTCTCCCCAGACAGATATTTACTACCGTTAATCCCACCTCCCTTCCCTTCCCCCGCCATAGTTTCTTGAAATAGCTATCATGCAACGCACTAAGTGTATAATAAGATGACTAAGTCATCACCCTCATTTCAGGGACTATGAATTTATGTACTAACCAGTTCAAATAGATCATAGAGCAAGGGTAGGATACTTTGTTTACATTCTGTCAGCAAAGGAGGTAGAAATATCTAAACAACATTTGCACATATTGTGTCCTTGAGAATCTGGCAAGACAGGAAATGAAGTTACTGTTCTCAATTTAGATTTTTGAAGACATCTGTGCTGAGTCCTGATGTCTAATAAACACTTATATATAAATTGTTGCCTATGCCAAATTATGATTGCTAAAGTGTGATTTTCCCATTAATCTATACCTCATGGGCTTCCTCTTCCAATCGACCTTTAAGTGCAACAACTCAAGTCCCTTCCCTACCCTAGAAGCCTATTAATTTGTAAGTGAAGATATTTTAACATGTACCTCTATAGGAATTCCCAAAACACTTCTAGAAATCCAGTCATTATACCCTTGCTGACAAGCAATGGAACCCAGTGTGGCCTGCGTCTCCTGTGATCAACACAAGCATGGCATAGGCAGAGTCCTGGCAGACGCCCCATATGAAGCACATTGTTCAGAGCAAAGCAAGCAACACCTTACCATGGCACAGTTATGAGACTGAGCTAGATCCCCACTATATCAGCACTAATAATATGTCTCATGGAACCTATCTATTCTCTTAAGATCATTGACCATTGGGACTCACAATGAGAATGAATGAAAGAAAGTGGCACTAAATATATATGAGGGTCACCCAAAATAACCCAGAATTTATTTCTGAAAAATTGAGTATTTTATTATTACATGTTTAAGCTTCAGTCACCTTCAAAGTACTCTTCATTTGATGCAATACCCCTATCGAAATGCTTTTTCCACTGCTCAAAACAGTTTTTGGTTTTTGTGTTTTAATTTTTAATTGTAAAGATGTGGGGGGCAATTCAAGGTAAGTATACAAATGTTCATTATGCAGGTACCCTTGTCGATAAAGTGTGCCCCACCCCCTGGCAGAGTCCCACAACTGCCAGTCCTGCCACTCCCCCACCCCTCCCAGCAATTTCTTACTACTGACAATCCTTATCTTATAATAGTACAATAATTGTTCAAGGTCCACTTATGAGTAAGAACATGTAATACTCAGTTCTTTGTTTCTATGATAGATCACCCAGTATTATAGATTCTAAGTCCATCCAAGTTGCTGTGAAGTTCATAATTTTGTCCTTCCTTATGGCTGCATAATATTCTATTGTGTATGTGTACCACATTTTTTTAATCCAGTTCTCTTTTGATGGACAGCATGGTTGGTTCCATGTTTTTGCTATTGTGAACAATGCTGCAATAAACATGCAGGTGCAGGTATCTTTTTCATAAAGTAATTTGAGTTCCTCTGGGTATATTCCCAGTAGAGGGATTGCAGGGTCATATGGAAGGTCAATTTTTAGAACTTTTAGGAATCACCACACTGTTTTCTACAGAGGCTGTACTAGTTTACACTTCCACCAACAGTGCAGAAGTGTTCCCTTTTCCCCACATCCTCTCCAGCATCTGTTGTTTTTGAGTTATTTATGATGGCCATCCTGACTGGAGTTAGGTGGTATCTCAGTGTGGGTTTAATTTGCATTCCTCTGATGACTAGTGAGGCTGAGCATTTTTTCTTTTTTTTATTAAACATATATTTTATTTTAAAATTGTGGGGTACAGTTAAGGGTTAGGTATACAAATATGCATCGTTCAGTCACCCTTGTTAATAAGGGGTGTCCCCCCGTCCCCAGACAGATGTCGACTACCATTAATCCCACCACCCTTGCCCTCCCTCCCCCCCCATAGATTCCCACCACTGTCGATCATTTTCTTATAGTATTATGATAGATGTTCAAGGTCCACTTATGAGTGAGAACGTGTGATACTCAGATCTTTGTTGCTGTGAAAGATTGCTCAGTATTATAGA
>NW_007253015.1:97510-217104 GCF_000164805.1 Carlito syrichta | reverse complement strand
ATAGAGTGATTTGAGTTTTTCAGGGTATATTCCCAGTAGGGAGATTGTGGGGTCATATGGGAGGTCGATATTTAGAGCTTTTAAGAATCACCACACTGCTTTCCACTCATATGTCTTCTTTTGAGAAACGCCTTTTCATATCTTTTGCCCACTTTGTAATGGGGCTTTTGTTTTTTTTGTTTTGTTTTGTTTGGGCACGTTTGAGTTCCTTGTAGATCCTAGCTGTTAGAATGTTGATATCTTTTAATGCTTCTGCCATTTTTTGCTCAACTTCTTCCTCATCAGCAAAATATTTCCCTTTGAGAACTTTTTCCATCAGGAGAAACAAAAAAAGTCACTTAGGACTAGATCAGGTAGATAGAGAGGGTGGGGCATAAGAGTTGTGTCATTTTTGGTCCAAAAACTGCTGAACATTCAACATGGTGTGGGCGGGTGTGCTCATAAATCACCCATAATGAAATAGGCTAACACACTGAAAGAATCTCCATCCCCAAAAATTCACTGAAGCCAAATGCAGCCTCTCACAACGACACTAACTGGTACACTGATGCTGATGTGTTCCTAGAACACTTACCTAGTGGGGAAACCCTGTACTACTAGATGTCCACCCTCCAAAAAATGATTGCAGGTTTTTTGGGGTCCTCCCTCACAGTATTGAATATATTCTCTTTTGCTGTTTCTTTAAATAAAGGCATAACGTCTTTGCATCATTCCTAACAGAGGCATCTCTAATCAACCGATTTTGGAAGCAGTTAAATAGTGACAATCATTGACCTTGAATTCAACAAACTTGAAGTCACCTCCCCAATGCCATTTAATAGTTGCCAGGTGTTCGTGAAGTAATTTAACCCCTTTACACCTCAGTAAAATAGGCATTGTAATGCCTAGCACTCATAGTGATTGTAAAGAGCTAAAATTTGAACCAATAAATATTTTTAATCTCCAAATGGTACTCATTCTATAATAACATGTTGCATAAGTTGATCATTTAATCAGATTGCATCTCAGTTTTCAAACCAAAATAATAAAAAAAGAGAGATAATGTTTTCCTGCCTTGGTTGCATTGCAGATTTTGAGATTTTCCATAGGAAAAACAAAAGTCTCACATTTAAGTACCATGAAAATACAGAGTGGCACTAATTCACCATTGTAGTACTATTTATATTTTTTCACAAAATGCTTAAAATATTTTATATTTTTTGTTAATCTGATTCAAGCATATATTCAAGATTATCATGTGACATGTCATATTTACA
Organism: Carlito syrichta; assembly: GCF_000164805.1. Classification (NCBI taxonomy): domain Eukaryota; kingdom Metazoa; phylum Chordata; class Mammalia; order Primates; family Tarsiidae; genus Carlito; species Carlito syrichta. The sequence continues at coordinate 215,848 of NW_007253015.1, read as the reverse complement.
GAATTGCCATAAAACAAAATTAGGAGGTGTTCATGAGATAACCAGGCAAGCAAGAGAGAACAAAATAGAAAGAACTAGAACCTCCAGGAAGTGTCACTTACAGGGGCTGTTATGATTTAAACCACAGAAATTTGACAAAGGCACTCAAAAGGAGTGAGTCGGAGTCCCAGCACTTCTTCAAGATGCTTTTGTGAACAGGTGCTTTTGAAACATTAATGATGTAGCCATTGCCTGGCTAAGCTACGGTATGGCCCTGTGCTCTTTGAATTATGTCCAGGCCATGTTTTCTTAAGCTTTTGGCCCCCTCACCTTCCTTGGAGAGGCGAATCCCCTCTTACTCTCTCAATTTACTTTCTAAATAAATTGTATTTTCTAATCTAAAAAAAAAAAAATCATTAGCAATGTAATCACAGCAACCGTAGAAAATCTTCTGGTCTAGAAAAGAAAAAGGAAATAAAAACAAAACACAAATACTTGGAAAGAAAGTGTTTTAGATTTATGTGCAAAGCAAGTGATGTAGTGATATTCCTTTTATACTAAATGAGCCAGGAGATCACAGATTTTAAAAAAACACTTAAATATGATTTTAAAATTAATTATGCTTCACCCCATAATAGCATTTAAATTGTATTTAAATTGTTAATTCATGCATTGGACTTGTCAGTTAGGAAATGTATTTTGTCCTCACTTTGAGTTATGTGGCACCTGACTTGTGAATGTGCTCAGGGCGAGCTCGTGTCTTGGGGGGAGCCTGCAGAGAGGGTGTCAAAGATTCTTGAGCGTGCAGCATGGCACCCATCAACAGAGTGCTATTAATTCTGTGGTTGTTGTCAGTTTTTTTAAATGATTATGCTAAAACTAATTCCACCATTATTAGACCAGATTTGCCTTTTGCCAAATAAAATTTTTTTAAAAGATTGTAAACCTTAAGGTGTTTAAAAAAATGTTATGACAAAAACAATTTCAAATTGAACAATTAGAAAATAGATCCCAATCTTTAACCAGATGTCATCATTACTGGTCAATCTATAGAAAAATCCCTTAAAGTCTAAATAGAAGTTTGGACTTGAAAGTATTTTTCTGTGTAAATTCGAAGAAAAGAAACAAACAAATCCATTGAAAAGGTCACAAAATGTTAGGTTCAGAAGCAAGATGTTATACTCACAACAGATAAAGTCTATTTCTTTCCCTCTCCCCAAATCCAGGAGATGATAAATATAAATATAGGTAAATTTGCTCATTACAGAATAGTCTTATGTCAAAGATGAGTTGGTTGAGAAATTGAGGTTTTGCTTCTAGAATCTCGATTCTATTCCATTGGTCTATATGCCTGTTCTTGTACCAATACCAGGCTGGTTTGATTATTGTAGCTTTATAATAAAGTTTAAAGTCTGGGAGTGTGATACCTCCTGCTTTGTTTTTTGTTTTTTGTTTTTTTTCCTGAGGATTGTTTTGACTGTTTTGGCTATTCGTGGTCGTTTATGTTTCCATATGAATTCCTGTATTGTTGTTTCTAGGTCTGAGAAGAATGTTCCTGGTAATTTGATGGGTATTGCATTAAATCTGTAGATTGCCTTAGGTAGAATGAATATCTTAACATGTTGATTCTCCCAATCCATGAGTATGGAATATTTTTCCACTTGTTTGAGCAGCGTTTTGTAGTTTTCATTATAAAGGTTTTTCACGTCTCTGGTTAGGAAGATGACAAGGTATTTCATTTCTTGTGGCTATTGTGAATGGAAATTGTGCTTTTTACTTGGGTTTCTGTTTGTTTATTGTCGGTGTGGAGAAATGCAATTGTCTTTTGCACATTTGTTTTATACCCTGAGAGTTTGCCAAAGTCCTTTATTAGTGCAAGGAGTTTTTTGACAGATTCTCTTGGGGTTTCAAGGTATAGAATCATGTCATCTGCAAAAAGGGAAAACTTGATTTCCTCTTTTCCTATCTGGATACCTCTGATCACCTTCTCTTCTCTGATTGCTCCACAAACCACTGGGGAGAGGAGAACCTATTCAGGAAATGATGCTGGGAAAACTGGCTGACCACATGCAGAAGATTGAAACAGGACCCCTACCTATCCTCATAAACAAAAATCAACTCTAAATGGATCAGAGACCTAAACATAAAACCTCAAATTGTGAGAACCTTAGAAAATGCAGGAGACACTCTTATGGAAATTGGAACTGGCAATCAATTCCTGATCAAAACCCCAAGTGTCCATGCCGTAAGAGATAAGATAGACAAACGGACAAGCTTCTGTAAAGCCACAGAAACTATCAAGAGAGCAGGGAGACAGCCCACAGACCGGGAAAAAATATTTGCCAACTCTATATCTGATAAAGGCCTAACATCTAGGATCTACAACGAACTCAAACGTGCTGAAAAGCAAATAGCCCCATTACAAAGTGGGCAAAAGATATGAATAAACACTTTTCAAAAGAAGACATATGAGCAGCCAACAGATACATGAAAAAATGCTCAGCCTCACTCGTCATCAAAGAAATGCAAATCAAAACTATACTGAGATACCACCTAACTCCAGTCAGAATGACCATCATCAATAACTCAAAAAATAACAGATGCTGGAGAGGATATGGCAAAAAGGAAATACTTCTACTCTGCTAGTGGGAGTGTAAACTAGTACAACCTCTGTGGAAAACAGTGTGGCAATTCCTAAAAGTTCTAAAAACTAACCTGCCAAAATGACCCTGCAATCCCCCTACTGGGAATATACCTGGAAGAACCCAAATCACTCTATAAAAAAAATACCTGTACATGTATGTTTATTGCTGCATTGTTCACAATAGCAAGAACGTGGAACCAACCATGCTGCCTATCAGAAGGGGACTGGATTAAAAAATGTGGTATATACAGACAATGGAATATTACGCAGCCATAAAGAAGAACAAAAACACAAACTTCGCAGCAACCTGGATGGACTCAGAGTTTATAATACTGAGTGATCTTTCACAGAAACAAAGAACTGAGTATCACATGTTCAAGTGGACCTTGAACAACTATCGTAATACTGTAAGCAAAGGATTGACAGCGGGAAACCACGGGGCGTGAGGGTGGTGGGGAGGTGTGATTAGCAGTAGTGGGAAACTGCCTGGGGAAGAGAGGGTACACCTCATCAACAAGGGTACTTGCACAATGAATATTTGTATACCTAACCCTGAATTGTACCCCACGATTTTAAAATTTAAAAATTTTTTTAAAAGAATCGTCTTATGATGACAATATTTGATAAAGGCTTCCAATCTTCCCTAAGTTGTTTCATAGTAAACTAGCAGCTGATGTCTATAAGTTTTTACCCTAAGGACCTCACAGTCTGGAAGAATTGTCTTCTTCAGGCTGTGAATGTAGAAAAGATGTCATTAATGTGATTACATTAGCAAGCCTCCCTTTCCCCTGAACATTTCACTGTGGCTCAAATGCTTCAGCTAAAGCCAAGTTCTCTCTGGATAAGTAAGTTGGCCTGTTGATCCTATTTGCCGGATTTGAAGTTACCAGAAAAGTCTTAGCATCCCAGACAAGTGAGAAGTTCTCAAATTTGCACAAGTGCAGGTATGCTACCTGTGCTGCAGGTACACTCTCCCCATAAGTGTTTATTGTTTGCACAGAACACACACATCTCTTCACTAGAAATAGCCCCTCATGGTCCCAGACCACAACATTAAACCACTACATGTTTCTTTTTTCAGTAGATTGAGAACTCTTTCATGTTTTCTTTATTTAAACTCACGAACCCTAGATCAGGTCCTTGCCAACAACGCAAATATTTTTGCTGAACAAATGAATGAACTGAAAATCTATAGTTTTCATGGCTTTGCCATCTTGGTAGACCAGATGTTCATTGCCAGAGCAGAAAGAAAGATTTCTATCTCTAAAACTGCTGACTGCAACCCCTCTGGCCCTGTCACCAGCCCACAAGAGAGGACAGTTGGTGGAGGAGGGTCAGGCCAGGATGGTTGTTCTCCTGCAATGTATGACCAGGTCTAAAAGGTCAGCGTTATTTCTATAATAAGAACATTGGCTGGGTTAAGGGGATTGTTTCCAACTTTAAACCTTGTTAGGAGAAAAAAAATGCATAAGCAAGTTTGACTGAGTTTCTCGAGCTATGGCAGGATGAGTCTTTAGGGTAGAAAAAATGTTGGAAAAAGAAAATCCATCGAGAAAGAGAGTGGCAGATCTGAGTTCTGGTTCAAATTCCCAGATCAGTGTGTGACCCCTCTTCATCTTACCCTCTTGGCTGTTCCTCCTCTCAATCTCCAGTTGAGGTTAATATTTACCTCCCCACGAGGAAGAGGAGCATCTTTCATGTGGTCTGAGCCAGCACATTGTGGGACTGCATGAGGCTTTTTAATCACACTAATCATTGCAAAACAGCCATGTCGGTCATGGAATGAGACCCAGAAGTCACTAAGCTTCAGTGCTTTGAACTCCTTATGTGAAATGCTCACAAAGAAATAAAGATCACAGCATGCTTGAAAAGGTTAAAATAATTTCCTTGTTGTTTGCCTTTTTCTTCCCACCAAGATTTTGGGCTTTACTGCTTCATCAAACAATATTTGCAGAAAAGAAAATGATAAAATGAGGAAATCTATTTTCCAAAAGCTTTCCCCTTGATATACTGATTTAAAATAACCAGACCTTCTGTGAGAGGTCCTATCTCCTTTCTCCTCCTGCCAGGTCCAGTGCTAGCCACACAGCCTTCCACCACCACGAACACCCTCATGTCCAAGATAGTCCCTCATGCCCGGATGGTCAGTAGACACAGTGCATGCATGAATGTCCGGATAATTAGTAGACACATTGCATGCAGGAATGCCCATTCCATGTAGGGCACCCAGGACAGTCCCTCTCTTGTCAATGGAGCTATCTTTCTGCTCTGATCCCCCAAAACCCACTTACTAAGACTGAGCAAGCTGTGAGGAGGTCACAAAAGTGTCTATCCACAGAAGTACCCCAGAACCCCAAATACTCTTAATACTCTTCTATTAATTTTGTACACAGACAACAAAACTTGGTCTCAATAGATGACCTGAGTTTTAAAATGCCAAGACACAGCAAAAAAGTTAGGTTTTATAAAACGTTTTTAAAAATGCTTTTGCTGGGTTTTTTGTTTTGTTTTGTTTTGGTTTGGTTTGGTTTTTTGCTGTGCACTTATGTCTATCAGTGATGTGGAAACAAGTATGGAGAAGGGGAGAACACTCCTATTCAGCAGCATCGTCTCTCCCTCTGTAGCAGGACCAGTGACGAGGGCCAGCTGAGTGGGGTGACAGGAGCCAGCATCCTCTTGGGATGGACCTTCATTCCAACATCCCACGTGGAAATGAATATTGGACACTATGTCAAATGGTCCAACAGCATGCATGAATACAGCTCATAAAGGAATTCTTGTGTGCCAGGGATATACGCAGCCCCATCATCTAGGGGAGCACATCACTTGTACCAGGACCACTGAGAGCCGTGATATGTGGACTGCCTTGAAACCCAGACACAAGTGTCTTGCAGAAGCTCTGCCCAGCTATTCCACATTCTAGTGCACTTCACACAGCTATAAAATACTTTATTTATTGACTTAGTGAAGACAGGAAAATATGATTTGGATATGTTCATGTTTGCATTACATGTAACCAGAAGGCACCCCAAAATCTAGCTGAGATAGGAATCATGAAAGCACTTAAATTTACCCAAACCAGCCAGACACCGTGGTTCATGCCACAGCAATTTAAGTCCAATGTGGGATGATCACTTGAGTCCATGAGTTCAAGAGCAGCCTGGGCAACACAGTGAGACCTCATCTTTACAAAAACTCAAATATATATATATATATATATTTGATCAAGTATATGTATATAAATCAAGTATATATATATACTTATAATATAGTCTACAGAATATATATATATATGTATGTATATATATATACCCAAACCACAGTTCAAACTGCAAAACTTTTTTTTTTTTTTTTTGAGTTGGAGTCTCACTCTGTCGCCCAGACTGGAGTACAGTGGCCGCTCCCGGTCACCGCAGCCTCACCTGTGATGCAATCCTTCCGCCTCAGCCTTGCGAGTAGCCAGAATTACAGGCATGTGCTACCACGCCCGGCTGATGCAAAACTTTTTATAGCCACATGTTCCACAGCAACAGTGGGCATCATTAAACCCACCCAAGTCCAACAATGTAGCTCTTTCCACAACGTCTGATGCCCTTCCAAGGAGGAGGCAGAGGGAGAAATTAGTAAATAAGAACTCACCGTGAGCAAGGAGTGATAAAAGCATAATTAAAATTTCTTGGTATCTACACCCCATCTTCTCAGTCTACTCTGAACTGCACGTCCGGAGAGCCACCCCGGCTCTGTGGAGGCCATGCATTGAGCGTGTTGTGGACCAGTCTCCCTGAGGGCTGGCACTGGGCAGCCGTGTGGCTCTACTGGGGCCGTGGCAAGCAGAGCTCTCATCGAAGCCAGTTGATTGACTCAGGCCTCCCATTCTTGGTGGACACAGGAAATTCCACTATGAATCCCAGTTACAGCACATCCAAGACATTCCAACTGAAATATCTGTCTGCTGAGTGGATCAGCCTCCTCTTTCCAAAGCTCTCTCCAAACAAGAGTTACTGTCCAGCCTCACTGGACACTTCATATCATCAGGTTGGTCACTGAGTCCTCGGGCAGAAACAGGCATGTGTGTGTACACACATGCAATGCATGTACAGACATACACATGCATACATACAGTCCTGCACACATGCACATGAACATTCACATACATGCAGACATGCACACATACAGCCCTGCACGTGTGCTCACGCACACACATGCACACTCATTGACAAGTTATGCATGCACCAGGCAATGACTAATCCTAGAGAACCCCCTAGTGTTACCTACTGTGTACATGTCCATCCTGAACAATCCAAATAGATATTCATGTTTTCGTTTGCACAGAGGGCTGGGCCGGGAAAGAGCAGAAGCAATCATCTGCATGGCCCCGTGTAGGTTGGCTTCACATGGGGTCTTTCGTCCTAGCCTGGACATTTCTGTTTAATGCCCTTGAGGCCTAAGTTTGCAGAGACATAGGGACCATGGGACAGAGGCATTGTCACGGTGATCTGCAGGGGTCAGGGAACCTCTTCCTGGGACACACAGGGTCTTTCCCAGGAGAGAAGCCTGTCATGCGGACCCTGTTCTCTGTCCCAGCTGTGGCTGATAGATAGCCTCTCGTTTGCTTCCTGATGGGAGGTGACAGGAAATGTGGGTCAAGGCTCTACTAAGGACTCCTGTCCCAGCTGTCTCTCTATCTCTCCTGCCTCACCCTATACTGTTATTCTCTCTGGAGGCAGTGGCTCAGCTGTCATGATGTCCTCCCTCATCCAAGTAACCAAGAACTCTTGAAACTGACTCCTGAATTTGCCTTTTTCAGTTTCACCTGTGACACACACGTACAAAAGAAAACATAACCACACAGCCCCCACAGCAGCATCACGGAGAGGTTATGGTTTTTATTCTTTTCTCACTTTTATTTGCTTTTGGTTCACTTCATCTGAGTGGCACTGCACCTGGCATGTTCCAACAGGCACACAAGAGGCAAGACTTGCACACACACAAGCACACACACTCGCAAGCAACAGTGAAAGACAAAACGGTGGCTTTGTCTCACGTAATTCTGGATCTGCTGTCAGCCCTTAGTTTTATACAGTTTCTATATTAATATTACACTCCAGTAAACACTCATGTAATCAACTAACCAACAAGCAACTGTGAACAGCCACTGTCCCCTTTGAATTCTACTGGGCACCAAAGAAACACAAAACAACCGTATCAAATGTTTTCTGGGCTCAGGAGGATACCAAACCAACACCTGCAAATAATTGAATGACAACAAATTGCTGGCCTGTATAATGACAACTCTAGAACTGCTATAGAGGGGTGTGTTGTACCAATGTGTGCCACAGGATGTCCTCTTGGTGGAAACAACTTGGAAGTCGGACCAGGAAGGATGGGCGGATGGGATGGATTTGGAGAGAAGGACTCAGGCATCGTGAAGTTGAAGCTAATGCGGGGAGGGTGTGGACAGAAGGGAAAAGAGGAAATGATGCTAGTCTGTGCTGGGGGAAGAAAAGACAAAATGAAAGCAGCCCACATGGAAGGAGGATCATGGGATGGGGTTGATTGGGCAGGTGTCCAGCATCCTTTCACCTGGCCGTGTCCAGCAGGCATCCTTGAAGCATGTTTCAACACATGCAGGGCTGGCCGTGTCGGCCAGATTCCAAAAATACTTCACTCCAACGACCCTTCCTGCCAAAACCACGTGAAGGCTGACCTCTCACAATGTCAACACTGACCATAATGAGCTCAAGCCCTGGCTGCCCACAAAGGGCCCTGTCAGGAGCCCGTGGTTTCCTGATCTGCCCAGAGTGTATGCCTGACCTCTCCCACCCACCGCCCTGTGGACAGGAAGCAGGTCCCACGCTAATCATGATTGATTGACTGAGCTCTTAGACTATCTGCACTAGCCCTCACACCTGTGAGCCCCGAACGACCTTGTGAGATCCCCGTTGGTAGGACAGCCTGCCAGAAGGCTCCTGGGCAGGGCGGAGAGGGAGCCATTTTTAATAGCCAGCTCAGAAGTGTAAAGATCGCAATGAAGCCCATGAAAATGTATAAAACCGACTCCTAATTAACTCACTTCCTAGAAGACCATGACTCGCTCTCTGCAAACCTTCACTAATGAGAATTTTGAGAGCTGAGAGAAACCAGGTGTACACAGTTCCCTGGACAGTGAGGGAAATCCGAGGGTGTGTGGGATTTTGAATATCTTCAATCTATCGATAGTGCTGAAAGCACTCAAAGCAATGGTCAATAAGTCATATTACCAAAATCTATGGTGTGACCACTCTAAAGGAAAATCAATCATTTTGTCATAAATAGGCTGCTTGGAAGACTTTATTGGGATTTTTTTTTCTCTCATGTTAAGCATGATGTTCTATTTGGTACTCTTTTAATTAAAAACAGGCTCTGTGAAGCTTAGTTTTGCCTGCACCTGATTACACAATAAGATGCACAAATATTTGTATTTGTTTCAGCATCACGCTAATTTATGTTTTATGGTGTACTGATTGCCTGAATCCTACCAGTTAAACAAAACATGCTATTACATCCTAAAGGATATTAAATTATGAGGTTGACTACTATTCTCTTCTGTATCATAATTTAGATAAGGGAGATCAATAATTCCACATCTTTTATTTGTAGCACACAGTGTGTTATGCTCTGTGTTTAGATATACATGTCAGTAAGTTTAAAATACACTTTGACCACAACCAATCTATGGTAGATATATCCAATTCTTCACAACGGTCTCATAGCAGTTATCACAAATATGATTTTTTTGATATGGGGGATATGAAAAGCCAAATACCAATAATCAATATCAACATTGTATTTTACTATAGGTAGATAGATAAGTATTCACAATTTTCTACACAGTTTTAAAGAAAGTTAAATGTAGGTAAGCCTGAATGAAAACATCAGGATGTATTGTTTTCATGACTTTTGACTGTAACAAAGTCCATGAATGTTTTATTTTGTGTCCTCGCCATAGAGAAGCCACAAAGTGCATCCCTGTCCTGTTCCCTGTGGGTTTCCTGGGAGCTATTCCCAGTGATTCCTTGGGTTTGATGCTTGGCTTTAGCCAATGGCTGATTCCATGAGACAGACTTCATAGACAGCCCTTGGCGCTGGTTACAGTTAGGTGTCTGGGAGCTGGGACTTCTTAGACCACTGGGAGGCACAGTGGATGCCATGACTTACAGTGAGATTTACAAGGAGAATTCCCTTCCCAACAAGCAGTGATTTGGAGTATTTAAGCGTCTGGTTCAACCACTTCTGAAAGCCAGACAACTAAATCAGGTTCTGCTCCAATAAAACCACAGGACTGCCCCCAGAATCTTCTTCCCAGTGGAGCCCGTGGAATAAATGAGCGGCCAGGGTGTTGACATTCCATGAAGGTACCCTTGGTATCAGGCCTGAAGTCACTCAATCAAGTTTTGTCCACACAACCAAGTGTCTTCCAGATCCCCCTCTCAGGAACACCCATGTCAGACCCCGGCTCCAGCAAACTTACAGTCTCCACCTAATAAAACCAGATATACCAATTAAAACAACATTTAATTGTTTAATGAGATTTTCCAAGATAGACAGAAAGATAAGCAAAGACAAGAAATGTCCAGATAAACTAAATGCTCTGTCTTGAGAGCTGCCGGGAGACTGGGTTTGCTGCGACTCTTCCATGAGCGACTGGCATCTGGGGACTTCACTCCAGCGTCTCACAATTTGATTCATTTACAGCTGTGTGTAAATTCTGCCAAATGAGCTGTGTGGAGGCTAGTTATTTTTTTCTGTGCCCTTTGTTTGGTCTTATTAGTCAGGCTATCTCTTGCATGAATAAGGAGATTGGACTCCAGTCGGAATCGCAAGAGAGAGCAGGGAGCTATGTTTGTTCAGTGATAAAGAAGCACCCTGCATGCCTCACTCCTCGTCCTAACGAGTGTCTCCACCCATCAAAAATGCACAAGCACCTGCATACATACTCCCCCCACCCCATCTCTTGGGTTACACAGCTATTCAAAGCTGCAATAAACCTAGTCCGGCAACCTTGAAATGTAAAGCATTTACTTAAATGCTTCAAAAATTTTTCCCCCCACAATTCAAGGGACCCTCACCTGCCAATATTTCCCCCTGAATTTCATTTAATGAAGTTCCCCCATGTCACCTACAGTCCCTTCTTTTCTCAGGGATTTCATAAAGTCCCTCCATCCCTCTGCAGTGGAGAAATCAGAGGATTCTAAGGAACACACCATTGCTGTATGTTGGTGCCGCCCCCTGATGTGTGTCTTGGGAGGCGCTTGTAGGTACAGCTTTGGAAAAACATGACACAGGAGTATCCCTGTGGGAATTAGAAGATTAGTGTGAAAGCATGGGGAAGAAGGGACACAAAACTCAGAGCTTTAATAATTAAATGATGTCCTCCGCTCGGGCCTGGCTCTGTATCAAAAAGAAACTGCGTCTGTCTACCTGGAAGATGGATGCCAAGCTGCCACTGTGAAAAGTGTGTCCACAGCCCGGGTGCCAACATGTGGGTATTACACTTAGATTCACCTCCTAGGGGCTTCAAAACTCAAAGTTGACCTCCAAGTTACAGCAAAACAAAGAATGAAAAATTGAACTTAAAGTGCATGTGACAGAACAAACTTAAAGTATCTTCTACTTACATGCTCACCCATTAAATGTTTGAATTATGAGGAACTTAGGGAATGATTTTGCGATTTTTTTTTTAATTTTAGATTCAGGGAGTACCCGTATGTATTCATTACATGGACATATTGTATAATGGTGGGGATTGGGTCTCAGGTGGCCCACTCCCTAGACAGTGAACATTGTAGCCCATAGGCAGTTTCTGAACCCTGACCCTCTCCCCGCCTCCCCACTTATTGGTGTCCCCATTGTCTATTGTTTCCATCTTTGTGATTGTTTAGCTCCCACGTTATGAGTGAGAACATGTGGTATTTGCTTTTCTGTTTCTGAGTCAGTTCTCTTAGGATGATGATCTCCAGCTCCATCCAGGCAAAGGACATGACTTCTTTCTTTTTCATGGCTATGTAGTGTAGTATTCCATGGCATACATATATCACACTCAGGAGTGATTTTTAATAAGCAATGTAAAGAAGAATCAGGGTCTTCCCATCAGGAAGAACACCAAGGGGTAACTCCAAAAGGAAGCGATGTCCAGTGTGTTTTCTGCTCTTTAACTGATCTAGTTCGCACTGGAGACTGCCTTGGCTCAACCTGGCAGGGTGGGGTTACCTGGGCAGCACTTCCCAACTCTCCTGCATCTCGGAAGATTCACAGGTGTTCGCCTAATCGGCGGCAGCTCCTAACTCATCCATGCAAGTGAGGCTGGGAACAAAAAAGAAACACTCTCACCTGAGTCCCTGCCTCTAGGATGACAGTGTCCTGTTAGAAACCACATTCCTGATGGCAAGGAAAAGCGACCCAGCCTCTGCTTCCTTCCAAATAAAGTTATTAAAGCAGATCAAACTAACTAACGGTAGCTTAGCGTCATTAATTGAGTGGGCCACCTTGAGATCGGGACCTCCTGCCCGCCACACACAGGGCTCCACTGGGGGGACCACCCCTGCACACCCCACATGTGCACTACTAGGTGCTGAGGTTCTCCTACACCCAACTTAAAGACAAGGCGTATGCGATTTCTCTTTTGCATATTTTGCTATCTATATTCTCACCTTATTCCTTTTCTCAAAACACAAATTCCGTAACAAACACACTGAACTGCTGGCTTCTGTGTGAATGCAAAATTAAGTTGTCCACACTGTCCACTACTATGCATTTACTTTTTTTTCTTTTTTCTTTTTTTTGTTTTGCTGTCTGATCATGATCTTTACTCTTTGTGTTTTTCTGACTCGAGTGGGGATTTTGGAGGTTTAGCTTGGGGTACATTTTCTTTTGGTCAGTCCCCTTCAGTTCTGGGTTCAGCTGGAAGAGGAGGTGTCTTTTTTTGAATCCCCCAACCAGGTCCCAAAGATGGAACCCACAGAGCCCACAGGATGTTGGATGATGTGGAGAGTCCGACTGCACCCACCAACTGCAGGGTAGCCTACAGACTGCCCACAGCAACTCCGCCCCTGTTAACCACGGCCACTGGGAACATCATCTTGGCTGCCACGGAGGAGGCAGCGATTCTTGCCCCAGTGAAGCCTAGGGCATTGAGCACCATGGGCACAGCCCCCACCGCCAGGGCTCCTCCGACTGCAGCAGCAGCTGCCCATTCTAGAAAGTGAGAGAGAGACAGTGGGAGAGAGACAGACAGAAGGAAGAGAGAGAGAGAGTTGCATTTACTTCTTTATGTGGAGTTGCATTTGCTGTCTATGTGGGATCCTCTCAAGTCCGCAGTGCAAGATTCCAGAACACAGGTCCATATCCAAGACCATGTATATATGTATATATAATCTCATATAAACATAGATTTAGAAAAACCATTAAAAACTCATTCATTTCTCTACTTTAGAGCTGATGTTTGAAAATATAAACACGTAGCCTCCATTTCTGTGATGTGCTTTAGACATTCTTTCTAATCCTTAGGGCAGCACTACAAGGTAGATATTAAGCCCCTCACTTTACAGATAAGGAAGCTGAGGCTGCAGAGAGAGTGATGAACTCCACCCACATGGCCAGTAGAGGCAGACATGGTGCTTAGACTCAGCTGACCAGGCAGACAGCCACACTTTTAAAGCAAAGTGTCTCAGCCTGTGACTTTCCTGTCATGGGCACCCATGAGTAAACATACGTGGTTCCCCAATGCAGAAACAGTCATTAAAGATACAAGTGCCTGTGTGTAAGTGAAGATACATAATACATACATATGCATGTACATGGTATGACATAAAATTATAATTTTATGAAAATTTTAAACAGATATGGTCATAATTAGCATGACCAATGAGTCCTGGAGTTTGCTGAAATGAGTTTTTAAGAAAAACACATTTTTATATGGCATATATACTCAAGGGGGGACCCAAAAAAACAGAATTTATTTTAAAAAATAAGTATTTATTCTTACATGTTTAAACTTCAGTCACCTTCAAAGCACTCTCTATTTGATGGAATACACCTATCGAGATGCAAATTCCACTGTTCAAAACAGGTTTTGAACTCATCGATTTTGATGGCTTTTAGTGCTTCTGGTGCTTTTTTCCCCGCCTCTTTGGCAAAAAAAAAAAAAAATTTCCTCTGAGGACTTTTTTCATCTGGGGAAACAAAAGCAAAGTCAAGTTGCTTGGGGCAAGAATGGGTGAATAGGGAGGGTGAATAAGGATGGCCCTGGAGACATGGGGAGCATGCCATTTCGAGGGTTTTTGTTGTTGTTGTTGTTATTGTTGTTCAAAAACTGCTGAACATGCAATGTGCTGTGGGCAAGTGTACTTGTAAATCACTCATCATAAAGTGGGCAAACATGTTGAAAGAATCTCCAAAAAAAATTCACTGAAGCTGAATGCTAGCAGGTACACTGATGCCAATGAGTTCCTAGAACATTTACCTAGTGGGGGAAACCTGTACTTCAAGGGGCCAGCCCTCCAAAAGCTAATTTCCAATTTTGTGGAGGTCCCCCCTTGTATATGGCCCTGCTATATTTTAAATGTGCTATTAAGCAGTGTATAAAGTAAGTCTCTGCCATGCCTGGTGGACTGCAGGACTGTGGCAGTGGGCAGAAGGTAACTTACCCTGTGGGGACAGTCATAGTTCTTGAAAACAGACAAGAATGGAGCTCTAGAGAAATAAAAAATAAAGGCCACCTCTGGATATCTTTGTGTAAGTAGTTCTGCTCAGTTCAGTTAAATGTGATCACGGGACCACAAGTTTTTATGAGTTTTTCAGAGAAAATGAATTACTTCTGTGTAGTACAGTTACCTTCTAATAAAAATTAATACCACGTAGAGTATGCTGCAATAAATCTTGCACAAGACATTATTTAAGAAAAAGTTTACTATAATGTACTAAATTTCTTGAAGATAATATGAAGTTGCAGTATTATCAGGTTAAATTTCACCTATTCCCAAGACTGAAAACAGCCCTGCCCTCTATCTGTCCCAACCTGTCCTGCATCCTCCCCTCCCGGTGTGTGACAGTCCCCTTAGGGTAAAGCACCCTCCGTTGCCTTCATCCTTGCCCACCCCCTCATCCCAGCAGGCTTATTTGAGAGACTTATGTTATGCACTGCTTAAATAGCTCATTAGAAAATCCATCAGGGATATATATATATAAATGTGTTTTCCATAAGAGCTCACTCCAGCAACCATCAGAACTTGCTGGACATGTTAGTTATGAGCATGTCTGCCTGGGCTTTTCATAACCCAGATACCCTTGGTGAGATCTGAGCAAGACTGTGATGAGAAGCCCATCCTCACCAGGCCAAGCCAGCTCCACTGAAGCATGGGTGTGTTTTCTGACTTTGTGATCGTCCCACCTGCTGACCCTTCCCAGAACACCATCAGATGCTGCTCTTTGGGGAGTGGTGACCAGTAAGCAGCCAGCTCAAGGGATATCTGTTTTTTCAAGTTTATGTATGTGTTTATGTGTTTATTTATTTATTTTGTAGAGATGGGGTCTTTCTATGTTGCCCAGGATTGTCTTAAACTGCTGGCTTCAAGTGATCCTTCCACCTGCCCTCCCACTGTGCCTGGCCCCCAGAGGATGCCTGCTTTGAGCTCAATGGATTGGAATGTTCTGGTTTCTTCTCTTTGAGCCTCAGGGCATGTAAGCCACAATCCCTACTGCGGTTTGCATAATGGGTCTTTGCTTCCCAAGATACTCCTAATGTTCTCATCCTCATTTTACAGATGAGAAAACTGAGGCTTGGAACATTCGAGTAAATTGCTCAAAATCTGTCAGCTCGAAAGAGGTAGAAATGCATCAAAGCCCAGGCACATCTAGCTGCAAAGGTGATGCCCAGAGGCCCCTGTGGCTATACCTTCTGCTCAGGGAACCGAAAATGCATGACCTTTCTGTCCCTCCTCGGACACCTCACATCTTAAATGTGAAGGAAGGAGGATGTTAATCCTGAGGAGAGGCCCTTGAGTAGGCAGCTGTGGGCCCAGCATGCCCAGCCCCCCTGGGGCTGTGCTCACCCTGGAACTTCACCAGGAGGGAGCAAGAGTCCTGTGGAAACCAGGGGGCCACCCCTGTCCCCGTTTCAGGGCTCATCTCCATGGCCATCATCCCTTATCCTAACTTTATAGGAGCCTGATAAATTCTTCTAAGCATGTACATGATGTTTGCTTTTATGGGACAGTCTCTGTGAAGCTGTATCTCAGTCGCAAATCGCTGGGCTTTATAAATGTCAGACAGAATTCGTTTTCTAATGCCTGTTATTGGAGGCATCAGAATGCCCGTTTCCACTTGGACATCAGCCCGGCATCTGGGGTTTCTTGCCCCTGCCAGGAAGCCCTGACTGCCCAGGAGGAGGTATATCGCAGGGTCACAAGAGAAGTACATTCCCCCATTCCCTGGACCTGCCTTACTCACTCCTCCATGGGTGGCCAGAGTCTGCCATCCACAGCAGAGAAGGACAGGAACCCACAGAGACCCCAGGTGCTCGCTCACAAAGTCGTCCTGGCTTTCACCAGTGATGTGATTTCACTAGACACAAGAATAAAACTCTTGGAAAATGACTGTTTTCAGAAACTTTAAAATGTATAGTGAAACTGGTTGGTCGTAGTGGCTCACAACCTATACTTCCAGCAGTTTAGGAGGCCAAGGTGGAAGGGTTACCAAAGTGGTGAGACCAGAAACTCAAGACCAGCCTGGGCAACATAACGAGATGCCCCATCTCTATGAAAAATAAAATAAAGTACCTAAAGTGAAATTGTGACAACCTTGGAGTCCTTCTAACCATGTAGATACAAATAACTGAGCACCAGACCCAAGGAGAATGTCATTCCCCCACGGAATTTTCCAGAAGTCCTGGGCACCGCAGCCATTGCATGGCCTCTCAGCTTCCTGTGAATATTTTAAGTGGATGAAAGAGCCCAGCAGACACCTTGTTTGGATTCATAAATAGGCTCCCACCTCATATTACAGGCCTGAATTTAATTTGTTTAATATTCCCAACACTAACGATGCCTATTTAAGACATCCTGTTAAAAGTTTGTAACATTAATTTAATGGAAAAATGCCAATATCACTCTAAGAACTCTATTAGATTTTCTCCCTGTTAAATTAATGTTACTAACTTTTAATGGATGTTGTAATTAGATGTTATTATTAACGGGAATATTACCCAAATTAAAATCAGACCCTGGGAGAGACGCGGTGCGGATTTACAAGTGCGTAAAATGCGGGCATCTGGACGTCCCAAGCAGGCCACGGGCCAGATGGCCTGTGCACCCCAGAACCCACCGCAGAACCAGGTGCCTGGTTTGTCCCCACAACACATCCTCAGGAACGGGGCTGCTCTCCGGTGCCCATTTAGGAAGGAAGTGACAGTCCCCACTCACCCCACAGGAGGACAGGAGCCATCTCCCAATTTCACACTCAATTTAAAGGGTCACTCTCCATCCGGTCTGATTGGGTTCGGCAGTCTGAAATTGATTGTTTGGGTTGTAAAGCTCGCCTGCCTTCCGAGCCAATTTTAAAAACAGCCACTAAGCTACTAGCTTATTACGGTGGCAGAGCAGAAGCTGGGGGTGTCGTGAATTCAGAGTTGTGGGTATGACCCCAGAAAAGACGGGAGAATGACACAGTCCCATGACAGGTCAGAGTCTCCTGGTGGACGTGCCTCCTACCAGGCCCTAGGGGAAGCCTAACTCAACATCCTTTGCCAGCAAGAGGCTGTCCCCCTGGGGACCCCAAGCTATGTGAAAGCTTGGCAGAAAACCCCCTACCTGAGTGTCTTGACTCTCTTTCCTCATGGTGAGGTCTCAGAACCACAGTGCAAACCTGACCTGAGTTTTACAGAAACACATTTTACCCTTGGACTCAAGAATTTTGTTCCAGAGAAGGATGAGTGCTGGAACTCACAGTTGTGGGGACACCATCCTCTGTCCAGCAGCCACTTGACATCCCCAAGAAATGCAAAGTCAAGAAGCTTGGGGACCCTGGTCAGAGACAACTGGCTAAACAAATTCCCCAGATGTCCTGATGGCTTCAGCTACCATCCAACACTCAGTTCCATAACATGGAATTTGTAGTTGAGCGCCCTCTCTTCCCTCCCATTCAGGGTCTTGTGGGATAGAAGAATAGAATAAGATGATCAAAAGGATCTAAAAACCTGAAGATTTGGTGATAAGTCCAGAGTAATTGTGCCTGCAGTTATTCTTTTCTGTAAGAAACTTCCTGGTCAGGCACGTTAGCTTACCACTATAATCCCATCACTCTGGGAGGCTGAGGCAGGAGGATGGCTTGAGGCCAGAAGTTCGAGGCAACATAGCAAGATCTTGTCTCTACAAAAATACATTAATTAATTTTTTTTTAAATTTCCTCATACAGATGTCCCCCATCCACTCCCTGCCCCCCAACACACACAAAACAGAGCACGAGAGGCATGTCTGTCTCTACCGTGATGTCATTTCTGTTGAAACAGGAGATAGCTAGAAAGAGGTTAGGCAGACAGACAGTGGAGCCCTCTGGTAACAATGTAGTGAACTCTTGGCACGTCTCTCAGGCACAGCATTGGTAAACAACTCCCTGCAAGCCTCTCAAGCTAGAGCACAGGTATTCACTGCTGGGATTGAAAAGCAACCAATCAGCTCACCATTGGGCCTCTATCTTAATACTGGCCAATCAGAACAGCTACAGCTCACAACTGTGCTAGCCAATCGGCTTGGACTTAGGGCTATATAAGCACAAGGTTTTCAGCCCCAGATGGGCAACCCCTTCAGGCCCCCTCCCACTGTGGGAGCAGTTCTGTCCTCAATAAATCCTGCTTTCTCACCTTCCAGCTGTCCATGTCTCTCATTCTTCCTGGGCATGAGACAAGTATGTTGACCCTGAAGAGCTGCAACCTGAAGAGCTGCAGAAGATCATCAGAGTCAAAAAGTCATGCACCCCAGAGGCTGACTTGCCAGCTGACAGAGCCAACTGAACCAGGAGAGCTGCTGGAGGAAGGCAAGACTCCGAAGCTGAGGCACCCATGGGGCTAGGCTTGCCCGCCCGCCAAACCAGCAACACTCAGGGCTTGGCTTGCCAGCCCATTAGAGCTGACACTTGTAGGGCTAGGCTTACCAGCCCCTCCATGACCCTCTCTGGGGCTTGGCTGGCTGACCTATTGAGCTGACACTCTTGAAACCCAGGCTGACCTGAAAAATCTGCATCACTGTGTTGCAATGACATGTGTGTATGTCCACCCATCACAGGGCATGGACTGTCGATGTCTCATTTATGTTCCCACGTGTAGCACGACCCCTGGCATAGCGCCAGCATGCAGTCATTTTGGCAAAGGGATACATTTATGAAGAATGAATAAGGGAATTTCATTTTGACCATGTGACAAAAGAGACCTAAGAAAGAGTGTCATACAGCATGGTCAACAGGGAGACTGTGTTACAAAATGGATCACTGAATGGTGATATTTTAGAAAGAGATCTTGACCCTCCTAAATTGGAATTCCTACTGGCCATCCGAGAGCTTGAGCCTGATGTCAGAAAGAGCAACTGCAACTTCAGATAGCTGTGGTTTTGAGAATGAGGATCAGCGACCCCATGCAGGCTGACTTGGTTGTCTGGGGCTTCCATGCACTTCCAGTCACATCTGATGTCTTAGTCCAAGGGTCTTCTGTTGCAGTCCTCATGGGTGCCCCCACGTGTGTGTGTGCTCAGCCTCATTTAGCTGGATGTGGATGGGAGAGACTCTCTCCTGTTCCACATGGGTGCACGTTTGCCAGTGTCATTGCAGCCTGTCTGCTCCAGTGATGGGTCAGGCATGGGCAGGGTGAGTGAGGTGCAGGAGGCCAGGGTGAGGTGCAGGAAGAAGCGGACACCCTCTGAAAGGCAGAACTGGGGGATTCAGTAGAAAAGACACTGGAGCCTGGAAAAAACCCAGCCTGGGCTGTCTCTTCCATACTGCTCTGTGAGCCAAGAATTTCCCTCCATTTTTAATCCAGTTGGAGCTGGGTTTCCCATCAAAAACATTCCAACCAATGCACTTATAGAAAATCTAAAATGTGAAAATCACCAGAGTCCTTATAAATTCTCCTGGGGGAATGTCAAATCAACATTAAATAATGAACTTAAAGTGATTTATTCATTTAACAGATTAAAAATGTCATAAATCTTTTTTAAATCATAATTTCATTTCTGATTTGGTTCTGAATAGCCAGGAAGAATTTGCTTCTAAATCACAAGGAAAAGCTGTGGCTGAACTAGAATTTGTCATTAGCCACAAGCAATTAAACTTTATAACCCACATAGTGTAAGTCATCAGTAATTTTTAAGGTAAATACCATATAATTATAGTAAAGAATTATAGAAGAAAGCCCTTCATAACAGTTAAAAACTCCATGTGGAAGTTGGGTCTTGGCACTGATGTGAAAGAGTTGCATTGTATTAAGTATGTGGTGGAGACTTGCCATGTCTTAGTTTCCTGGTCTGTAAAATGGAATTGTTAGTGATAATTAGGAATGAATTGGGTGTTATAAAAACAAATGAAGTTAATGTAAATTTTCAATAAATGCTGGTTATTATTATTATGTGTCCACCAGTTATGTTTATGTACATTTATGAATAAATAATTAGCTGTAGAGGAAAAAAACAGCCCCAGAGCCTCAACAAGAAGTTTGAATACTTCTCATCAACCAAAACAACTAGTTTCCCATTCATTAAAAGCACGAGTAGCTTTTTCTATATATTGCTTGAATCATGTATTAAATGGGGTAGAAGGGGAGGGTATGGAAGCCATGCTATAATGAATTTACTAAAAAAAGAATCTGTCCAGCATGGTGGTAAGAAGGCAAGGATGGTTTGACATACAATCAATGCAGTACACCATATTTATAGAAAAAAGGCCAAAAACACATAATCGTCTCAATAAATATTCTTCCCAAGAGATAAACTCTAACACTCAATATAAAAGCACTCAACAAACTAGAAATGGAAGCAAATTTTCTCAATTTGATAAAGGATATAGACAAAAACCTCACAGGTAGCCTCATACTTAATGGTAACACTGAAATTGTCCCCCCAAATCAGAAACAAGAACAGGCTACCTGCTCTTACCACCTCTATTCAATATTGTACTGGAGGTTGCAGTCAAGGTGACTAGATTGGAAAAGAAATAAAGACATTCAGATTAGAAAGCAAATAGGAAAACTTTTTCTACTTACATATGGAAAAGCCCTAAAGATCCACTCATTAAAAAGGAAAAATGATTCAAGCTAATAATTTCAGCAAGGTTTCAGGAAGGAAGTAGTAAATTGCAGAGACTAGAAGTGGGTATGACTGCTAATGGGTACCAGGCTTTTTTCAGGGTGATGAAAATGTTCTGGCTTTAGATAGTAGTGATGGTAGCACAACTTTGTAAATTTATTCGAGGTCACTGAATTATATAACCTAAAAGTGTACATTTTATGGTATGTGAATTATGCCTCAATTGGAAAATGATATGCTAATGGCATTCAGTTTCTGTTGGAATTTCTCCATTTTCAGGCACCAATCAAGCCAGAAAGCAAAAGGCAGTAGAAGGGGGAAAAAGGAAGGGTGTTCCATTCACTCAGGGTGGCCAAAGTGCAGCATCCTCCCACAAACAAAACCCAATTTAAAACAGACCCCAGAAACACATCCTAGGTTAACAAGATCAAAAACCTACTTTAATGATATCTATTGTTTGATTTGTATAAACCAATCTCTCGCAAAACAATACATTGCATAAAAGAACATTCCCTTTTCCTTCTCCCTTCTGTAACAGATGATTTTATAGAATAATAGCAACACATTTCACTTCAAACATTCCGATTCTTCCGTGCAGGAATTTTCACTCGGGAAAAATAGGTTTCATTCTTAGCCATCATTCCTTGTTATTATGTTAATCACAGAAGCAAAATAAAGCCCTAAGAAGATGCAAACCAAACAGTGCACTGGAGTGAGCCTGAGGCAATGAACAGACCCTAGTGTAATGTGTTTCCATCCCCTTTCAAGTGCTTGTCTCCCAACCATCAGAGAGGTCTCTTTTTAAGTGCTCTAGTTTGAAATGCTAAGTAAGAGAGTTCATCAAAGTCACTTACCTTCCATGTTTACTGTCCTGGAACTCTGTTAAAATCAAGGGTTAGCCTTCAAAGGAAGTGTATTTTGTTTTCTTTTGTTTTGTTTTTGAGACAAGGACTTGCAGTCACCCAGGCTGGGGTGCAGTGGCATCAACATAGCCAACTGCAGCCTAGATCTCCTAGGCTCAAGTGATCCTTTGCCTTGACCTCCTGAGTAGCTAACGTGCTACCAAGTCAGCTAAATTTTTTGTTTTTATTACCTAGTCTAGTCTCAAAATCCTAAAGTGATCCTCTCATCTTGGCCTCCCAAAGCTCTAGAATTGCAGGCATGAGCCAACGCACCCACCCTATTTTCCTGTCTAGTATTTTATTGTATTGTCTAATTCCATGAAGATGTACTGGTTCACCAATTCGGTCATATTTACCAATTCACATATTGGTCAACCCCAGCACATAAAATGTATACCTCTTGAATAAATAAATGAACGGATGAATGAATACTTAAAATGTGAAGGCCTCCAGGAGAGTTTGAGGAGAATAAAAGAAAGAGCTGACCTCAACAAACCAGGTCAGTTGTCTGCTTGCTGCTTGGTAGCTCCTGCAAGGTAGACAAGAAAGTGATACATACTTGTTCCCTGCACTGAGCTGACTTTCTGTGAGCCAACCCAGAGTGAGGGTTCTTCCTCCGCCTTCACTGGCTATCAAGTGTTACTTGAGGGTGTGTCACAATCGTAAAGTGCACTCAATCCCTTCATCACTCATTGGTGGAAAAACAGGGAGAAATGAAGAGAGTGAGGTTCAAAGACAAGATTTTTGAGTCACAAGATGCTCAGGTGCTCATGAGTGTGGTCTCCATGGGACCCCACAGTGATGTCCTAATGACCATAAGAGTGGTCTCCATGGGACTCCACAGTGATGCTTGGGTGCCCATGAGAGTGGTCTCCATGGGACCCCACAGTGATGTCCCAGTACCCATGAGAGTAATCTCCATGAGACCCAATAATCTCTGGGTGCCCATGAGATGATCTCCATGGGACCCCACAATGACATCTGGGTGCCCATGAGAGTGGTCTCCATGTGACTCCTCATGATGTCCAGGTACCCACGAAACTGGTCTCCATGGGACTACACAGTGATGCTCGGGTCTCCATGCAATCCTCCCAGCAATGTCAGGTCTGGGTGCCCATCAGTGGATTGGAAACATGTCTTGCTGAATACCAGGTCACCCTGCAATGGTATAACAGCCATGTTTCCAAGCTCATCACTTCCTTATCTATAACTGACGTTGTCCTGAGGATATGGTTGTTTTTACCCTCCCCCGGAGGACAAGATTAGTACCTCATTAACCTTGGGCACCCAGGGTGCACATTTTTCCGTAAGTATGAATGGATGGCAGTTTTTCATCTATAGTTGTTGCTAAATCAGTATTAAAAAGTATTTCTTCATCATCAGCAATAAGACAAACTCACAGGTAAGTGAATCCAATAAATGTGCTGTAGAGAGAGGGGAGTGAGAAACCGGGAGAAGGCACACTTTGTGTCATCTTTCCAGTGAAAATCTTGTCTCCGTGACTGAGCCTGTCAGGAAATTATCGTGGGAAAAGGGCAGAAAAGACAAGAGGGAGAGATGTGGTTTCTCTTTCAGCAACATTTTTTTGAAGTGGCATGTGGACAATAGGACATAAACCCTTCATCTCAGCTTAGCGGACCTCTATTCAGGCTGTCACAGGTTTCAAGACAATTCTGGAAGAATTACATAAACGGGGGAAACCTGGCTTCTCACCACTTGGAATCAAGAGGAGAAATCACTGTGCAGTTCAGCAGACTTGGCCTCCAGGAATGGCAATGACGGGAGCAAAGCCGATAGTAAACCAGGGAAAGAAAAGAAGCCACAATTCCGCCTGGCCACTTCTGGAGCACATTTGCAAAATCATAACCCCACGCCTCCGCAGGTGGGGCCTGTCGTGAGGCATGCTGTTTCATTACTAGGTGCTGTGTCATTAGAATCCTAATAACTCGGGCCGTTTCCTGTCCACCCCACCACCAAGGTGTCCCAAACTAATTAACACCTCACCCTGGTCGGGAGTGCATTTAGTCCAGGATGTGGTCATCACCTTATAAACAGCAGCCCTCTCCACAATCACAGGCCATAGCCTGCGCCCTGGGCCACGGAAGCCACGGCCCCGGGAATCCAAACCTGCCCCAAGTAACCTCCAGCTCTTGCTCTGCAGCCTCTTTTCCCGTCAGGAAAGAGGCTGTGTCCTGAGGAAAATTCTCAAAGGATCATAATTCTCACCTAAAGAAATCCTAAGGAAGAAACACATCTGTCTCCAGTCTCCTGGCATGGGGGAAGGCAGGGACTATGAACACACACCTTTTTTTAATTGCTGTTGGTTTGCTTTAAACCACCCTGAAAAGCATAGTCTTCCTTTTGAGTGATAAAGGAAGATTTATGTGGGGTTTGAAGTGAAGCACGACAATACCTTTAAACTGCATGACCCCCCTATTCGAAGGCCTATGGCAAGTGTCACGTGACACATTAGGGAAGACATGAGCTGGAGCACTCACCCACATGCCAGGTGGTCAGAATCCTTGGGCAGGTCTCTCCCATGGTGATGCTGGCCCTAGGAGCTCCCCTCGCTGTACCCACAGGGTGGTTTCACAGGGCCCTGCAGCACCCCCGCTCCTTGGCGAGCATGGTCCAGGGTGCAGACAATGTTTATGAGCAATGCCCAGAAAATTAACTTAAAAGCCACCCAGTTCCACTGGAAACACGTGACGCTAGGGCTAAGGGACAGCACAGAGGACCTGTGAGTTAGAAAGTGAGCCCCAGCTGGGCTCGGTGGCTCAGCCTGTAATCCCACGCCTTGGGAGGCTGAGGTGAGTGGATTGCCAGAGCCCGCGGGTTTGAGACCCGCCTGGACAACTTGGCGAGACCTCATCTCTACGATAAATTAAAAATTAGCCAGGTGTGGTAGCGCACACCTGTAGTTCCAGCTACTTGGAAGACTGAGGCGGAAGGATCGCCGGAGCCCAGCAGGTCGAGGTTGCGGTGGCCGGGAGCAGCCACTGCATTCCAGCCTGGGCGACAGAGTAAGACTCCAACTCAAAAAAAAAAATAGAAAAGTGAGCCCCAAAGAATGCAAGTCTATCTCTCCAGGAAGAAGGCAGGCCTTGAGTCCTATATACAACAAGTATTAGGACAGCAAGAAATGACCCAAAGCGGGCCGGGTCTTTCATGAATTCTGAGGGACAGGAGGACTGCCTGTTACTGGAGATGCTTTTTGGGAGGACAAGAATGGTGAAAGGAGGGAGCCATGTCCCACCACAACCAACTGGTTCAGGGAAAAAAATGAAGAAATCCTTTCTGGAATGAATATTTGGGGGACCTACCCACCTGCCTGCTTTTTTCATTCTTTGCTAGAATTCCCAGAAGTCTACCTTCAAACAAAATCTGCAGGCCCCTGACTTGGATCTGACAGCAGTTCTTCAGTGCTGATTTGTGACTTGTCCACCCCAGAAACACTGGGATGGGGTGATCGTGTTCCCATGCCCTCTCTTGCATCTCTGATCAAACCCACAGCTGGCAGGATAGTGGCACACATAGGATGTGAACCCCAGAAGCCTCATTGCCTCCAGCCATTCTGTGTAGGTGACAGCCACTAACCAGAGGTCCTTGAGGGCCCAGCGGCCCCACCCCCATGGTCTCAAAAGGAGGATCAGGCCAGCTGAGACAGGAGGGGGGATGGCTGCCAGAGGGTTGTTTCACGCTGGCCGCAGGACTTCAAGCTCAAGGTCCTCACGAGCCTGGGAATCTGCTTTCCAACTAGCAGAGGTGTAAGAGTTAAATCAACACTCAGCAACTTCAGAAGGTTTAAGACAACAAGCTGAGACTAAGACGCTCTACCTCTCTGTGGTTAATTCTACACACCTGCCTGACTGGCCACAGGGTGTCCAGGGGAAATGCCGGTTCTGGGTTTGTCTGGTAGGGTGTTTCTGGGTGAGATGAGCATTTGAGTGGAGGGACTCAGGACAGTACACAGGCCCATGGGCCTGGCCACTGTAGCAGGCAACACTACCCCCAGCCCCCGCTTCCATCCAGGAGGCCTGAATAGAAGGTGAGGAAGGAGGAAGCCCCTTTTTCCCTGGAATGATATTTACACCGCCTGTTGCTCTATTTCTTGGGTCTTTGGACTTGACTGAATCATACTATCAACTTTCCTGGGTCTCCTGCTCACAAGGGTACATCCTGGGCCTCCTCAGCCGCCACAATCTCCTGAGGCAATTTCTCATTGTCTCCCCCAGTCTCTCTCTCTCCCTTTCTCTTTCTCCCTTCTCCAACCTCCTCCTCTTCTCCCCCTCTATCTTTTCTCCCTACCTCCCTCTCCTTCTCTCTTCCCCCCACTCTCTCTCCCCTTTCTCCCCCTCTCTAGCTCTCCCTCCCCCCTCCTGTCTCTATTCCCCCTACCCTCTCTCTACTCTCTTTCCCCCCTCTTCCCAACTCTCTCTCCCTCTCTTTATCCCCCTCTCTCCCTTCCTCTCCTCTCTCTCTTCCCCTCTTCCTCTCCCTCTCTCTTTCCCTCCCTCTCCCTCCCTTTCCCTTTCTCTTCCTCCCTCTCTTTTATTTCCTCTCTCTCTTCCTCTCTCTCTCCCTCTCTTCCTTCCATTCTCTCCCTCCCTCTCTCCCTCTCTCCCACTCTCTCCTCTCTTCCTCTTCCTCCTCTCTCTCTCCCTGTCTCTTTCCCTCTCTCTTCTCCCTCCCCTTCCCTCTCTCTCCCTCCTTCTCTTTCTCTACCTCCCTCTCTCCTTCCTTCCTCCCTCTCCCTCTTCCTCTCCCTCCCTCTCCCTCTCTCTCCCTCGCCCTCTCTCTCCCTCTCCCTCTCTCTCTCTCTTCCCCCCGTCCATCTTTCTCTTCCTCTCCCTCCCTCCATCTCTCTCTCCCTCCCTTTCTCCCTCTCCCTCTCCTTGTCGCCCTCTCCTTCTCTCTCTTCCTTTATCTTTCTCTCCTTCTCTCTTTCCCTCCCTCCCTCTTTTTCTTTCTCTCTCCCTCTATCTAGTCCCTCACCTTCTCTCTCCCTACCCCTCCCCACTGTATATATTCCCATTTCAGTTGGTGGTATTTCTCTGGAGAACTCTGACAAGTATGAGCACCTACTGTACCTGGATTGGGATGAAGCCAAGCAAGGTCCACATGCACACAGCACTGTAAGTCTATTTGATCAGATAACACCATCCCCTGGGGTTCACCTGAGATAAACTCAAAGGAAATAACTCTTGGGAATTGTCAAACACTGCAATTTGACAACAGGAATTCTTCTGGTTGAATGACCCTCAGAGCCCACTGCAGGATGAACACGCGTGCTGGAGACATGGGCCTCCATTCTGCCAAAGCATGGATGGAAACGCATCTGCAGGAAACACATCTGGGGGGACCCAGGACGGCCGCACCCGCCAGTGGGGAACACATGTTTGGAAACCTATTAAACAAAATAGCGCAAGGCAGCCTTGTCAGAGAGTTTCAGATCAAGCACTCACTCTTCCCGAGTATATTTTAATTGGTCAATTAGTTCTGTAAGTATTTGGGAGAAAGCATTCCCTCAAAAGAGGGCTGTGCACAGGTCTGTTTGAAATTATCTGAATTCTGAATGCTCATCCTTCCAGCTGAAGCGGGGGCTGTGTCTACACACTCAAACCACTTCCATTGTTTGGAATAACTGACTTGTTACCAGCCAGGTGTTGGACCAAGAAGGCTGCTTGATTCACAAAAGGGGTATAAGATGGGGATCAGCCTGTTACTAAAACAACTAGTTAGTCGTTGGTCAATTAGTTAAGAAATTGGAGGCACGTTTGTGAGTAACAGGAACCAAAGAATAATTATAGGCTAATATTTGTATTTAAATCTTTCCACAGATGTGTTTTAAATAGTTATTTCAAATGATGTTTGCTAAATGCCATAGAACTAAGCAACAGTTCCCAGAATGGCTAGGAGCTATATGTGGACACCTATTGAGACATCAGGGTACAGGACACATCTCAAAATTTCTCCCTGAACGTTTGCATGCTTTATGCTAATTATTCATGAATAGATATTCTATCTGAACCATTGCAAGCTGCTTCTCCCTTGTCTTTAATTGGGTTTTATTAACGTGTATCTATTGCTAAGTGGGAACAAAAGCATGAGAAGGAGAGAAAGAGAGCTGGCAAGATGGTAGTCTCATTGTGGGGAATAATTTGAACAGGTGGGCAAATTGAAATATTTAGCGACTTGTTTTCTTTTAGCTCACATTTAAAAGTTTGTAATGATCAAAACTTTTTCAAAACTAAACCTACAAATTGAGCTGGAGTTTACACAGCTAACCACAGGAAGCAATTAGACATTTCAGCCAGCCATGGAAGTTGGGATGGGACTGACACATGCCAAGGCTGGAGTTGACGAAAGAGCTCAGGGCAGGAGGAACAGGAATGTGTGGCCTGTGTCTGAAATAAATCAGTACACAGTCCAAAAGTAAAAGCGAGTGTTTGCCATGCTTGCTGGTCCATTCCTAGAGGCTATTAGTATGCTGGCATGTAAGTGTGAACAGGAACGACATTTTATTGGTCTCTGTCACAGATTTCATGTGTTATAAGAACCACAGACTGATGTCAAAATTCTCCCACACTCCCCTAGAAGCAACTTCACTAGATCACGCATGGCTGTGCTCCCAGAACGAGTCCCCACTCGACCAGTTGCTGAGTTCAAACCTCATGCAGAGGTCTGGGACAGATGTGGAGACTTCAAGCAGAGTCGGGACATGGGTCCCTACCTTGTGAGAGACCACAGGTGTGGACAGGAGGACCGATGGTGGGGACAGTCAGACAAGGGTTCTAGCCACAATGAAAAGAGAGAAGGGTGTGGGGGAAAGAATTGTCCAATACTCAGGCTTTCAGGCATGGGGATCAGGGCTTTAAGGGATATGCAGGATCTCTCAAGTTGACCGTCTGGGAAGGGCCTTCAAGGAAATAGGACTGTTTGTGTGTGAAATAGGGCTTTCTTATACGAATGGCCCCAAACTGATAGGGAAAGTCTAGGCAGTCCCCTACATGATGTGTAACTTGTACAGTGCAGGCAAGCTTCCGC
Organism: Carlito syrichta; assembly: GCF_000164805.1. Classification (NCBI taxonomy): domain Eukaryota; kingdom Metazoa; phylum Chordata; class Mammalia; order Primates; family Tarsiidae; genus Carlito; species Carlito syrichta. The sequence goes on along the minus strand of NW_007253015.1, from coordinate 186,956 downwards.
AGAATAACTTCAGCATAGAGTGTGATTTGCATTTGTTTGTTTGTTTACCATAAAATTGGATCCAACTAATGACACACCATCAGACTATGTGGGTCCTCCTCAGGACCTGCTATGACCAGTGATTTGTTGTAAAAACACATTGATTCACGTGCCCGTCAACAGATTTTCATCAAAATCTCTCCTGCTGCCCACCCAAAGATACTTTCTCCACTTTGCATTACCAAAAAAGAAAGAAAAATAACTGAATTGTCCTAAAAAACTTACTTCTATTAAGAGAAGTTTCCCTAGTTTCTCCCAATACAAGTTTCAAACTTTTCGTTGTTGTTTTCCACTGTTCTGTTTGGGTTACTGTCCGTGAGTCTTCTCCTGTGCAGTGGGTGTAATTGAATGATGAGAAGCATACTTATGCCTCTGCTCTCCTGTCTGTCCACCCTGATGCAGTCTTTGTATCTGCACTGTGTGTCTTACGTAGCCCTCATGCGTGGTCAAGTGTGGTTTAGATTCTGGATGTCCAACAAATACTCAGAGATTATGACAGCTGAGACAGAGACCACAATGGCACCACAACTTGGTGCAAGATACCTATTTCCCCTACCACAGGAGACAGAAAAAAAATATCTAAGTGGGTCACCTGCAGATTTCCCTAAGCCCTGAATTCAAAACTGTCTGGGGAGTTTTTGATCAATGTTTGTATACCTAGCCCTGAATTGTACCCCACATCTTTATAATAATAAATTAATTAATTAAAAAAATTTTTTTTAATTTTAAAAAGAGTGATACAAGAGTGCTGGGCACAGTGGCTCATGCATGTAATCCCAGTACTTTGAAAGGCTGAGAACAGGAAGGTGGCTTGAATCTAGGAGTTCGAGACCAGCCTGGCAACATAGTGAGATCTTGTCTCTACAAAAAAAAAATGTTTATAAATTAGCTGTGCGTGGTTGTACACTCCTGCAGTCCCAGCTACTCGGGAGATGGAAGGACTGCCCAAGCTCAGGAAGTTGAAGATGTGGTAAGCTGTGATTTTGCCACGCACTACAGCCTGGTTGGCAGAGTGAGACCCTGACTCAAAAAATAAAAACAAAGTGGTGTAAAAGACCACCAAAGCTAGCATAAAATCCAACATGGGAGGGTGCTTGAAATATCTCTCCAAGCACAATGGAAGCCCTGGAGGCCATGCTGGGATTTTCTATTTCTCCTTGAGACTATAGAGTGCTTTGAGGAGGGTAGACACTTATTCCTTCATTTCAGTGTTGAGGTGAGGAATGCTTTTGCTTTCAGTGATCAACTGCACATTTACTTAAGATAATGTTCGATGACATTATTTCCTATTGTTAAGAGTGTGTAAGGGCTTTGATCCTCCTCCAGAGACACAGGTTAATGGACCCAGAACAGCCAGCTGACAAGTGGGGGAAGAATCATTTGAAACGATAATTTAGTGATTCAAAGTTCTAAGAGCTTTTTACAAAGAAGAAACCTGATCAAAGTTGCATTTGGACATACAAGCGTGTGATATGGTGTTGCAGAAATAAAAACACAAGTTCTAAACAGGAGATATAGATATGCAATATAGATATTATATATGTAGCTTATATATCCTGCTACATATATAATATCTGTATTACATATCTTAGAGCACACTTTAAAAATATCTTATAAAGAAATTTTCCCTTGGCTGGGCATGGTAATCCCAGCACTTTGGGAGGCTGAGGAAAAAGAATCACTATAGCCCAGGAGTTGGAGACCCCCTTGTGCAACATAGTAAGACCTTGTCTCTACAAAACTTGAAAAATTAACCAGGTATGATGGTACATGCCTGTAGTAGCAGCTACTTGGGAGGCTGAAGCAGGAGGTCACTTGAGCCCAGGAGATTGAGGCTATATGTGTTGGCTATATATGCCTATTGTGACCATACCACTGTACTCCAGCCTGAGCAACAGAGACCCTGACTCACAAAAAAAATTCAAAATGGTTTATTTCCTGTAGAAACAAATAACTTATCATCTTTGAGAAGTAAATATGAACAATTATCAACAATACAACCATGTAAACTATTTAACATTATTATCAATGGCGCTAATTTTTACAATTAATTTTCCCCTCTTAGTGTATACCCACTTATCTAGAAGGAGAATAAAGACACTACATTCTCAAGCAATGCTTAGAACAGGGGAAAGCCCCCAAGACCTTCAGGTCAACTCCTGGCATCCGGGTTCACAGCCACACATAGTAAACTTGCAGTTTCACTATAAATCAATTTAATAGTTTTCACTGTAAATGCAATCCATGATTTTCCCACCTTTTAATAGGACTAGTTTAAAATGCAGTGCTTCTATGTAATCCGAACAATTGGAGAGATTTCATTTCAAAGTTCCAGAAACTGCTATGTTCTCACTCTGTAATTTTTTTTAAAAAAAATATTTTGGACCATAAATAGCAGTTAAAATGAGTCAATTTAGCAGTGACAAAGAATGTTTCCAACTATAAACATGGGGCTTAAACAGTTTTGTTAACAGCAGACTTGTCAAATTGATGTAGCTGGGCATCATAAAAACTGCTTAAAACTGTAAATTTAACTGTTAAAATTAGCAGTTGCACTGTTGGCTGCTAAACACTGGTTAACATGAAGCAATGATAACCCAAACAGCAAGAGAAAGTGTTAATATTTTTTTTCAAATGTCAATTTTTTGGGTCATGTATTGTTACTTTTCTAAGGTAGGATGTATGCTAATACTTTGAGAAGAGCAGGGGATATTCTGGAAGGTCTGTGGCAAGCCTGATGCTCCATCAGCTCAGGGACAGAGAGGAAAGAAGCCACGCCCATGTCCTGAGGATGGCTTTGTTCAGCCAGGCCCAGAAAAGCGTGCAGTGTTGGAATTGGTTGAGTCAATCCACCTCCCCACAGCTGGGTTTAGTTTCTTCACCTCTTAGATGAGCCCAGTCATAGCCTTTTGACACACATAGTCTAAGGAGGGAGCAGACACCACAGGCTCGTGCAGACAGCTCAACCCTGTGACTCCCTCAGCAGGAGACACACTTTGTATGAATGGTCTTCCGAGTGGAACAGTAAAGTGCGACTCCAGAACTGTGGCACAGCTATCAACAGCCACCTCCTTGGGGTCCCCAAGCAGGACAGGAGTTGGTCTTCGAGGAGGTCCAGGGCTATGGTCACTCTAAGGCCTTTAGGTCATGTTTCACAGACAACCCCAGACCACAGCTTGCTGATAAATGGAGAAAAGAGAGCCACCAGAAACACACAAGATGCCTGCCGTGCGGTGTTTGTTGATTTCTAAGAACACTTTCACCATGGCGATGGGGAACGTAAGTATGTCGCAGACGACTGAGCAAACCCGTGGGCGTTGTGTCCACCAATCACCAACCAGAACGGCCGGCACAGTGATGAAAAGATGCAAACTTCCAAGTTCTCCTCATTGGTGTTAGTTAAGGCAACAGTCCCCAACATTTTTGGCATCAGGGATCAGTTTTGTGGAAGACAATTTATCTACGGACTCAAGAGATGGAGAGGAAGATGGTTTCAGCATGATTCAAACGCATTACATTTGCTGTGCACTCTATTTCTATTATTATTATATTGTAATATAAAATAAATATTGTTATGAAATTATTGTTCTGATATGAGTCTGTAAGCAATTGATTTATTATGGTCTCTGTGTAGTCAAACCTCACTGCTATTAATCTGTATTTGCAGCTGCTCTCTGGCGTTAGCATCACCACCTCAGCTCTACCTCAGATTATCAGGCATTAGATTCTCATAAGGAGCATGCCACCTAGATCCCTCATAAGTTCAATTCACAACAGGGTTCATGCGCCTATGGGAATCTAATGCCACCACTGATCTGACAGAAGACAGAGCTCAGGTGGTAATGTAAGTGATGAGAATGGCTGTAAATACAGATGAAGCTTTACTCACTCACCTGCCACTCACTTCCTGCTGTGCGGCCCAGTTCCTAACAGGTCACCTACCAGTACCTGTCTGTGGCCTGGGGGTTGAGGACCCCAAGTTAAGAGATTCAACAGGCCACTTAACACTCCCTCCACAACCGCTAGTAGTAGGTCCACCCCAGCCCCTGTGCCTCAGGGTCTCGGAGTCCCCAGATGGGACAGAGAGGGGTAGGGAGGTGACCCAGCTCCACCAGGACCTCTGTGAACCTGCCTTCTTACCGCAGAGTACTAGAAGTTCCTCCAGCCTATCCAACCCAGCTGACTGGGATTTTTCAGGTGTTCATTTGCAGCTGCTACCAGCTTAGCCGCCACTTCCTCTAGGAAGCCCCACCTCACATTCGCCACAGGAGGACACACACACACACACACACACACACACACACACACACACACACACACACCCAGTCTTAGCCCTGTCCACCATGAACTTTGTTCATGTTCCTGCCTCCTACAGAGACTACAGTGAGACAGTGTGGGCAGCTTAGGGAACAGTAAGGAATGACTTCATGGGCACAAGCAGCTTGGTTTGAAGAATGATGGAGATAAAAGCTCATGATAGAGTGAGGCAAACTGTAAACCACCCTGGAATCCAGCCCTACTTCCAGCAGGAGCAGCTGGGAGCAACTGAAGGTCCTTGAGCTGGATAGTAGAGTGACTCAAATGGTGTTTCAGGGAAGTCAGTGTGGTGACGGCATGCAGTCTGGAAGGGAAATGCAGACGGAAGGAGGCTGAGCCAAAGAGAGACTGAGATGAGATACAAGGAGGAGTGTGGTGTTGGTGGATATGAAAAGAAGTCATTGAATTCTGCTAATCCTTTAGCGACAGATGGGGTCACAGCAGGTCATGGGGCAGATGAGTGGGAGGTAATTTTATCCCAGCCCTGGGCTCCAGAAGGCACAATGCCATGGGGTTTGTGGGCGGGAGAGTTCAGAAGGAAATGAGTCTACCCTGTGGATAAGACCCACAGCTGCCCACACCTAAGGCTGAGCTCACAAAGAGATGGCATGGGATGGCAAGGAGGGCCAGAGAGGGAGAGCTCTGAGGCATGGAACCCAACAGAGTCCACAAGGGAGGCCACAGGGTCTAGCAGAACCTACACCTTCAAGGAACCAGAGTGATTTCATGTGGGCAGAAAGTCTGGGGAGGGGAGCAGTTGGGAGACAGGGTAGAGGAGAGGAGGGCAGGACCTTCAGCCTCCAAGGACAGGGTGCTGTGGGTCGTATGTCATAAAAGAAATGGGGTCCACTCCAGGATCTACAGGGAAGAGCCTGAAGGCGGGACAGCTTGTCACAAGCTTCTGCTGTAACTAGGATGAGGAGGCTGAAGGCCCAGGGATGGGGCAGTGGGAGCGGAGACCCAGGAGGGAGGCAGAGGATGGTGATGCCTGGCCATCAAGGCGGCTGCCAAGTTGTGGCAAGACTGAAACATTCAGGGTGGGAGTTTCAGCCTGCTTGTCTGTGGGTTTGTATTAACAGCATCCTACAACCAGCCCCTTCTGACTGCTATCAGGGATACGGACACTGCTGAATAAAAGCACAATCGTGTCTCTGGGAGGAGAGTGAGCACATAGATACTGGGGGTGTTACCCCTGAGGCTGTCCTGCAATTAAGCTACCATTTAGGTTAGTCAGATGCCTCAGGGATCTTGGGATCTGTCATGTTTTGCTTCACGATGGAAGAAAAGGTCACCAGGCTCTTCAGGTCACAGGAGAACATGCTGTCACCACAATGTTGTCAGTGTGCTCCTAACCAAAGGCCTTTCCCTATCAGAAGGAGATAGTACTGTGTTAATTGAGCTTTTAATATATGAAACATGATAACTAATGATGCCACCACCTAGTGTTCATACATGCCTCTTTTCTCTCAAAGAACTGAAAGGATGTTCATGTGTATCTTTTCCCCTGAGCCCAAAAGGTCATGTTAGGGAGTTTGGGGAAAAGGCATTTTTGCATTCATACTCAAAGCACACCTATTACCTCATAATGGCCAACAGTAAACTGAGGACACTGAGCTCAGAAAACTGAGAGCCTCCCTACTGAGGTCATGGGCATCTGGTGGACCTAGTTTCAATGTGACACTGCCAGTGTCAGGCATGGGCCACAAAATGCATGTGGTGTTTAAAATCTGCACTCTCTTAGAAATGCAGATGGGGGTGTGCTGGCATAAGAGGGGGTACAGAGGAAGAGGTTGTAGCCAATTCCTGGTCAGTCCTGTCATGCTCCCTCCAGCTAGTGAAATGTGATCTCCTCCATCCCCAAGGGCTGTGAAAGACAAACAAATGAACAATATTAAAGCCCTGCAGCATGTTAGACAAGTGCATATTATTTATCAAGTTAGTACTGTAAACTGTTGCAATGTTGGGCTGTGCTCAAAGCCAGGCAAGAAAAATGACACGCCCAGAAATGTCAACTTCCTAACTTTTTCCTAAGTATCAATATGGTCACATGCATGTGCAGCTGTGTGTAGACCATGTAAGCAGGGACTTTCTGGTGCTATCCAGACAAACATGTAAGATCTTTCTTAACAAGATGTAGTAAATCCCAACATGTAAGTCTCCAAGAAGACTGATAAGATCAAACTGGAAGTGAAGTCTCATGGGAAACTTCTCAGTTATTTTTGTATAATACTAGCATTACATAGGCTGTTTCACGGAGCTGTGTGAGTGTCAGTCGTCAGATTTCATGAGATGAAAGTATTCCTGTTTTAGCATTTGGTCATGAATAGAACAGAAAATAGAATAAAATAGAATAGAGTAGTAGAGTAGAGAATAGAATAGAGTGGAATAGAATACAGTAGACTACAATAGAATAGAGTGGAGTAGAGTAGAATAGAGTAGCACCTATATGACTCTGTTTTCCCATGTTCTTATCTCTTCCTTCATGTGGTGAATTCATGGAGGTCATGATGGTGCTGGGTATGTCACAAATGACACACAGATGACACTCATGGCAAAAACACAAAAGTTCAAGGAGGTAGATCAGTCACCCTTCATATCATTTCACTTCAAGGGTCAAATGAACCCAAATTTGATTCCCCTCGGTAGAACAGGCCCTAACTAACACTTGAAAATAAAAGGCTCTATTTTGTTGCCAGATAAGTCTCTGGTGTAAGGAAACTGGAATTCTTCTCATTCTTAACAAGATATAGGAAACTCCAAGGTCCTTAAAATGTTCATAACACATGAAGTGCCTCCACCACTGATTGTAGCCCTCCCCAGATTCCAGTAGAGTCTGGAATCTTCTCCCGTTTCCCACATGACACCCAGAACCGGGCTACTGTCTCCTGTTGTCTCTGCCAAGGTCTCAAGACGGCACCATACAGAGGGAAAAGGAGACAGGGTGTGGGGTGGGTAATGCAGTTGCTTGGCCTTCATCTTCTCATCTGAAAATAGAGACAATCAATTAGATACCTATTCAATATGGCCGGGATATTTGTCCCCTCCAAGTATCATGCTGAAATGTAGCCCCAGTCCTAGAGATGGGGAGTGGTAGAAGGGGATGGGGTCCCAGGGCAGATCCCTCATGAATGACTTGGTGCCTGCCACACAGTCATGAGTGATTCTCCCTCTGCTTACTCATAGGAGAGCCAAGTGTCTCAAAGAACCTGGCCTGGCACGATGGCTCATGCCTATAATCTCAACACTTTAGGAAGCCAAGGTCAGAGGATTTCTTGAGCCCAGGGATTTGAGACTAGCCTGGGAAACTTGGGGAGACCTCGTCTATACAAGAAATCACAAAATCAGCTGGGTGTGGTGGTGCACACCTGTAGTTCTACCTACTTGGTAGGCTGAGGTGGAAGGATCACCTAAGCCCAACAAATTGAGGCTGCAGTAGCCATGAGAATGCTTCTGTACTCCAGCCTGGGTGACAGAGTGAGACTCTGATCCCTAAATAAATAAATAAACAAACAAATAAATCTAAAAAATAGAAATAAAAGCACTTGGTGCCTTCCTTCTCTCCTGCTTTCTTTCTCACCGTGTGTCACGCCTACTCCCTCTCCACCTTCCACCATGACTGTAGCATTCTGGGGCCTCACCAGAAGCAGGTGCTAGAACCATGCAGAACCATGAGCCAGTAGACCTCTTTTCTCTATAAATCACCCAACCACAGGTCTTCCTCTACAATGCAAGACAGATGAATGCCCAGCCCCATGATGTTTGAGGCCCGGCTAGCACCAAGGAAGTCTCAACATCAGAGCCACATCCTTCCTTCTGCACCCCCATGTCCCCAACCAGCTCAGTCTTGTCACTTCTCACATGAGTCATGGTCTCATGCTCTCCACACTTGCTTGAATGAGGCAAGTCACACGGCCATCAGATTGTGTTCCCCTCCTCTACACGTGACTTATAGCCCACCAGCCCAGCACACCCCCTTCTTCCAGCCTCTTTCACCATGCCACTCCCTGTGATGTTCTCCAGGTGCCAGAAGAGTCACAGATCCTTCTAGGACCTTCCAGACACACCTGCCACTGTTGCAAATGCTATTCTTCCTTCACCTGGTGAACTCCTATTCATTCCATAGAGTGGTCAGCCTTCAGCTCCCTGTGGCATACTGTGAATATCTGGTTCTATGTTCCTTGTCCTGTGTGGTGAAGGCCACTGTCCTCAGTAGGTCCTGACCTTATGTGAAGGAAGTATCTTTATCTCTCAACTCTGCATCTAGAGCACTCAAGTGGTGCCAGAAGCTAAGAGCTGCTCAATAAGCACTTGTTGAATTAAGGAGTGAGTTAGAACATCTTCTCTTCTGACAGGACGCACAAACCCACAGCATGACTGTCAACTCGAAGACCCCAGGGTTCTCAGGCCTCAGCAACCCCCATGGAGTGGGCGTGGCTGGTGTATGTCAGACCTAGATAACACACAGAGTGGGTGTGGCTGGCATATGCCTGGCCTCAGCTACCCATGGAGTAGGCGTGGCTGGTATGGGTCAATCCTTGGCAACCCATGGAATGGGCGTGGCTGGTATGTGGTTCTGGGAGAAGCGGCATCGTTACTTGTACAAGACATGAAAGCCAATGCTATAGTGTCCTGCTCAATGGGTTTACCGAGCATGCCCCCAGCACACCACTCCTCAATACGGATATTTAAAATCCTGGAACTGGTTTCAAAATGACAGAGTCCTGAAATAACCCATGTTTTCACGAGATAACTCGAGGGCAACAGCCCTTTGCTATCAGTGTTCCAGCCCTGAGTCTGTGACCTCCTTCGTCAGCTCCACAGATGCTCAGATGCGGCAGCTCTGTCAGTGGACACCATCGATGGTGTCTGCACACATCAGAGACATCAATAAAGGAATTAATTGCATTTTAATTATTTTTTAAAAACCTCATCATTTTCCCAAAGCCAGACACAATAGCCCTGCCCCTCCCTATGGTTTTCAGCCCTCTAATGAAGGTACTGACGTCTCTCCACACAGTATGCTGTCATTAACATGTTTCACAACCTTGTAGAGGACAGAGGGAAGACCTCCCCAAAGGGACTTCCAGAAACCAAGTCAGCCTCATCCACACCCAGACAAAACTGGACAGCCTCATGCACAGGCCATCTTCCCTCCCCAGGTCCAGCCTTGATGTTCACAGAGCTTCCAGGCCATCCTGAAATGACCTGCTAGTGCTCAGGCAGAAAGGGTGGAGCTGGCTGGAGCTCATGGGCCATGACATCTTCCCAAGCTCCGGGAATAGAAAGAGAGTGTTCGGGCACTTCAAGGAAATCCGGGTTTCGGTTTAAGCTCTGGGAGCATGTTGCAGGAAAAGCTTTCTGAGAGAATGCAGATGTTTATGAAGTCCTGAAATCACAAGGCACTGGACTTGTCCCTCTGGACTAAGTGTTGCCTCCCACAGTCCAGGTACCTGTGTTGGGGTCCCCACCAGAGTGTTTTTTCAAGCACTGCAGGGACCCTACAAGGAGTGGAAGGCTGTAGTCACACCTCCAGGGTCCTGCCTGCCATTCGTTCTACAGATGCCTCCAGACCCCGCCATGCAGTGTCACATAATGTGAGTGAACCTCCCACAGCCCCAAATATGACCCACTCCCAGCTTGTCAGAAAACAGCCTGGAAGAACATAGATTCTGACTGCGGGTTTTGTCATGAGAAAAAGGAGGCCTGAAAAGTCAAGAGTATAGTGACTTGGTCCAGAAACCAAAGAAGATGTGTGTAGTGCGTGTGTGTGTGTGTGTGTTTGTATTGCTTTTCTTTAATCTCTGAGTTAGCACAACTTCCCCAATCCCCTTCCCTGCCCTGTTTAAACTGTGGAATGTGCACTTTCCTTTATGCCCAGAGGCTTTTATTGTTGGGTACACAGAGGGATTTTCCGGAAAGCCAAGTGCACTGTTTGAATGAGAGTGTACCCCACCTAGGTCCCGCTCTGTCCCTGGTGCCATGACAAGTCAAGTCCACGTGGGACACTCAGCTCTCTGGTGCTGAGTCTGAGGCCCAAGCCTTTAAAGGCTTGCTGCACCTGTCCCAGGCCAGTTTCAAGGGCCCTGAGAAGGGGAGGAAAGGAGCAACTCAGAGAAGTCAGGACGCCCACAGAGGCGGAGCACAGGCTAAGATAGATGGCTTGAATTCCCACCCGTCACCAGCAGCGCATTGGCCAGGGCATTGATTGATGAAGCCTTTAAGTCGTCAATCTCACATTGCTAGACTTTTTAGGAGGCTGCAGCGGGCTGACACGGCTGCGGTGGCCGCACAACTAGTTGTGCTGTGGAACGTGAGAGAAACCTCCAGTCCACAATGTGCTCCCCTGAACACTGCTCAGTAACCACCTTCAACAGCTGCGTTGCCCACAAGCATTTCACTCAGGGTGTCGATGCCCTAACTCTGGAAGAGAGGCCAGCTGGTCTACAGGGCTCACTGGGGGAGGGTTCACTTCTCTTCAGATTTCACTTGCTTCTTCTACTGCTTTGAAATTGGCACCACTGTTTCAGAAACTTTTGTGTAAAAATCATATCTGGTCAGGCACAGTGGCTCGCACCTATAATCCCAGCATCTTGGGAGACTGAGGCAGGAGGATCAATTGAGCCCAGAAATTCAAGACCAGTCTGGGCAAAAAAAATTTTTTTTAATTATCTCTACAAAAAAAATTTTTTTTAAATAGCTCAGTGTAATGGTGTGCACCTGTAGTTCCAGCTACTCGGGAGGCTAAGGCAGGAGGATCGCTTGAGCCCCAGAGTTTGAGGCTACAGTGAGCTATGATCGCACCACTGTACTCCAGCTTGGGCAACAGAGTGGGACCTCGCCTCTAAAAAATAAAATGAAAGTCCCATCTGGGGCCCTTTAAACGTGTTTAAGCAGCTGCTGCATATGAGAAATGCATCCCTGTCCTAAAGTGGCAACTTGCTGGAGGAGCGCTGCAGGAAGCCCAACTGGGCCTGGAGTCAGAGAAAAGAAGTTCTGTGTATCACTACTGGGTGAGAGCCAGGAGGGGAATAAGGAGGGAGACTTGAGTCTGTGTGACCCAAATGTGCTTATTCCTCTGTGAATTTAAGGGCACCGAGGAGCCTTTGACCGTGACTGCCAAGGGGCAGAAGAAGCGCCTGTGGCCAGGCTGGACCCAGGAGAGTTGCACTCAGAGTCCTCAGAGGGGGAGGCTGCAGAAAGTGGGGCTCAAGGTCAGGATCCCCCAAAACATGCTCCATGCCATCCTGGGATGCGTGGACAGTGCCACTGCCCTCCTCTGTGTCTCCATCAGAAAAATAAAAGTGATTCTGAGAGTTCCGAATCATCAGAAGCCCCCAGCTGCCCTGCAGAAGGTTCTCCACCGTGAGCCCCGCACTACCTGGGGCCAGTATCTGTCCAGCAGGGCACACACTCCCAGCACTAGCCCCAACCAGTCCCAGCACATGCCTCCAACCAGCCCTGGCACACACCCTTTGCACAGCCTGGCACATGCCCCTGGCACACCTCCCATCACAGGCCTGGCACATACCCCCAGCACAGGCCTGTGCATGCAGGAGTTTTGGTTCCACATTTCCTTTTTGAATTCATTAATAAGTTCCACATACAAATTAAAATATTATACACACAGAGGACCCTGCATGCGATGCATCCCTCTCTAAACCACGCAACCTGCTACAAAGCATGATATGTGACAGAGGGAAGGAAAGCGAGGATTGTTTAGCTCAGAGGGGACAAGCCCAGTATTTCAAAGATGACAATAGACCCCAACCTGGGCCCCAGGCTGGAGTGCCACTCATCAAGTTACCAACTGTCTTGGTTGACTGTGGCTTCATACACAGAGGGTGGGCTCCTCCCAGCAAAGGGACACAGCCTCACAGGAGTTATGTGGCCCTCCCAGCAATGGGTGACCCAGCCACCAGCAAGAGGGGCTTCTTCCCAGGTCATGGCCAGGGCCACTCAAAAGGCAGGTGAAGGAGTCCCTAACCCCGCATGAGCCCATGTGTTCTTGAGCCTCTGCCCAAGGCCCTACCTACACCCTGGCAGCAGCCCTGGGCTCCAGACTTCCTGCCTTGATGTCCTATAGGATGCCTCCGGGCTGCCTGCTCCAGCTTCTGCCCACACTCACCTGCTCCTGGGGAACAGGAACTGCCTGGAAGTCTCCACAGGCATCCACACCACCTGGAGCTAGTGCACACTCAAAACGACTGCTGGGGTCGCAAGCACCACCTCCTCTGCCAGCCAGGACACATTGCTAAACAATGAGGCAGCTCCCCAGTGTAGACAGGACAGCTGAGATGGCAAGCAAAGCCAGCTCCCCAGTGTAGACACAAGATAAGTAGTAAAGTAAGCTCCCCAATGTAGACAGTCAATATAGATAGTGAGTTCCCTAGTTTAGACAATTGATATAAGGAGTAGGGTGAGTTCCCCAGTGTACGCAGTTGAAATGGCTAGTAGGGTCAGCTCCCAGTGTAGATGCAAGATAGAGAGGAAGATGAGATCCCAGCATACACAGTCAAAATTGGTAGTAAGTGAGCCCCCCAGTGTAGACAATTGAGATAGGGAATTGGGCAAGCTCCCCAGTGTGGACAGTTGAGATGGTTAGGAAGGTAAACTCCCCTTGTAGGCAGCTGAGAGGATCTGACCTCATTAATCTCAATTAAACATATTTATTTAAAATGTAAATATGGGCCGGGCTCAGTGGCTCAGCCTGTAATCCCGCACTTTGGGGGGCCAAGGTGAGTGAATTGCCTGAGCCCACGGGTTCGAGACCCACCTGGACAATTTGGCGAGACCTCATCTCTACAATAAATCAAAAAAAAAATTAGTTGGGCATGGTAGCGTGCGCCTGTAATTCCAGCTATTTGGAAGGCTGAGGTAGAAGGATTGCCTGAGCCCAGCAGGTTGAGGCTGCGGTAGCCGTGAGCGGCCACTGCACTCCAGTCTGGGCGACTGTGTGAGACTCCAACTCAAAAAAATAAAATAAAATAAAATGTAAATATGGCCGGGCTCAGTGGCTCAGCCTGTAATCCCAGTACTTCGGGAGTCCAAGGAGAGTGGATTGCCTAAGCCCACAGGTTTGAGACCACACCAGGCAACTTGGGGAGACCTCAATTCTACAGTAAAAATCAAAAATTAGCTGGGCGTGGTAATGCATGCCTGTAATTCCGGTTACTTGGAAGACTGAGGCAGAAGGATCGCCAGAGCCCAGCAGGTTGACACTGCGCTGGCCGCAAGTGTGCCACTGCACTCCAGCCTGAGCGACAGTGAGACTCCAACTCAAAAAAAATGTAAATGTGCAGTAGACTCACAGCCTTAGTAGGTACACATTTCTTGTTTTTACTAGTTGTGACCAATACCAGATGTCTTAGATGTGTAACAACAGGTCATTTTGATGGTCAAATTGGGGACATGGCTGGGGTGGGGAGAAGATACTAGGGAGAGCGGCAGAGCCTAGCCACTGCATCATGTGGCAGGCTTGCCTGCTCCTTGGTGCATTTACTTTCAACCAGCGAATTCATGGACCACAACAATCACCACAAGCAGGACTCACACACACCAAGAATGAGAAAGCAGGGCTCTATGGACAACAGTGTATGGGTTACTTGGAGCAGGAGGCTGCTAGGAGGTGAGTAGATGGCAGTTAATGCCACACTCTCAGGCGCTGCCCGTGGCTGGTCTTCATGACACCATCCCAGAGTCTTCAACCATCCAAGGGTGAACCAAGCTCTCATCCCTTCCATCCTCTCTCACATGCGGGGGTCAGTCCTCAACATCCCAGGAGATGCCAGGGCTCTCTCCCAGCTCAGGCAGGACCTTGACATTGGGTCAATATATCTAACTGGAGTAGAACCACATGAGCCAGGCAATGTTACCCCCATGCACTTCCAAATTTCCTTGGCTGTAGGTACCTGTCTGTTGTGCAGAAGATGTTAGTTGCTCAGCCGATAGTCTTCTCTCCTTTCTTTTCCCATTTCCTTCTAAAGTGACAGTATACACAGCCTAAGTTTATTTTAAGCCTCTCTTACACCTAGGAGTTTCAAGAAATATGAAATTTTCAATGATTCAATGGTATTTGTAGAAAAGAAAATTACCTAATTGGAGTCATGTCCCTTTCTCTACATCTTTCTTTCTCTGGCCTAGAATATGAAAACAATGGCTAGAAGTCAGCAGTCATTTTGTGACCATGAAAGAACTTAGAGGAGATAAGAGGAGTCTGGGCCATCATGATCTTCCACAACAGTCTTGCACTGCTGACCCGTAGACCTCTTCTCATAAGAGAAAAGCCAGTCTCTGTTTAAGCCACGTTCATTCGGATCTCTACTACTCTATTATAGCCAAATATAATTCCTGAGCGATATGCATTTTTTAATCTCAAGAAACGATAGACATAACTTGTCTATTGTATCACAATCATAAATTTGTAGCAAAACCAGACTGCTGCATCTAACTGTCTAAGGGCTGTTTCATGCTAATGTAATCATAGATACCAATGGATTAATTTATCATTCCTCTTATTAGTAGTTGTGTTGTTAAATAGGATCTTCTTGGGGGGTGGCTCTACCTGTCACCGTGAAATTGTATAACCTGGAAGGCTGAAAGAGATGCTGGGTAGCACATAACTCAGGCCTCGTTAAGTTATGCTGTGTAGCAGGCACCTTGGTTATCTGTGTGTTGGTCCAATCTCTAAACCTACATGCTCTGGTTCAGCTGGACCCAAAGCCACATCTAAGGCAACGTGACCAACTGAGGACAGAGCCACAAAAAGACAAGGAGAACATGACTGGAATTTTAGGACTGTGTGTCTCAATGTATCATTGTCTGTCTAAGAGTTTTGATCATAAATTAATAGAGCCCCATTTTTTCTCATTGTGATTAACCAGCATCAGACAAACTTAAGCATCAGTTAAACTGTCTGCAGATAGCTTGTGCCTTTCTATCAGGAGGGTGGTGCACACACTGTGGGAGAGGGCCTGGAACGCGTCAGGCGGCAACTGGGGGAGATGAATGGGATGACAAGGAGTCGTTTGCCGCCATCCGTGGAAAGCGTGCGCTGGCGGGGAGTCGTGGGGAGCTGCCAAGCCTACTTTCAGAGTGTTGTCCAATGCTAATTGTCACTCCAGATCCGATATTCACATGCACTACAACAAGTGTTTCCAGTTTGGAATCCCTAAGAACTCTCCAAATATCTGGCATCCATGTGTTAAACAAAAAATTTCTCCCAGCAGAATTTGTTTACAAGTTAGGAGTAAGATGTCAACAAAGCCGTCTGTTGGCCTGCCGAGTGCTCATTCACCAACAACAAAGGCCTAGAGGCATTTATGATCTTGGGGGCCACTTAAAAATTGAAAGAGACAATAATACTGATCTAAACGGTCAATTCTCCTGCTCTCTGCAGAAACAGGTACCATCTCTGTTCCTCATCTGAAGAACAGCCGCTGACTCACCGTGGAAATGTGATATTGTTATAAACAAACTAGCATCATAAATCAATTGAGCAAGGAATGCCCCCTGGAGGGACTGCCTTGGAGTTATGCAGACAGATAAAACCGAGGGCCAGAACTGCCCCGCGAGTCTGCAGGATGCAGATGAAAGATGTGGTGGCGGTGGCGGTGGCGAGGATGGGGCTGTCATGCAGTCATCTCTGCATCGCATTGGTCACCTTGCACACGGCAGCAGGTGTACATATCATATCAAGAATCCAACTCCCAGCACACTTTATAGAAACCGCCTTTTTCCCTTAAACGACAGCGTATCAACTGCATAAATCACTGGTTGAGAGACACATTGCCTTTCAAAGATGGGCAGGCCGGTGGAAATCTTACTACGTTCTAATGGGATTTAGAAAAGCCTGTGAAGCTGGAATAAGAGGAAATAATGGAATAAGAAGCAAAGGAATAAGAAGAGAAACTACAAAGTTTCTCTTTTTCTGTCTGAAGTCAGAGATGATAACCCAAAAGAATGTCTGGCCTTTTAGGACAAGTGTGATGTCTGACAGTAATAGCTGTTATATAATTCACTTCCTACCTACGTTTTAATAGCACTCACAAGATTACCATGTACACAGCGGTGTGCATGTATGCGTGTGTGTGTGTTTGTGTGTATGTGTGTGTGCATGTGCATAACAGAGGAGAGAATTGGGCAAGCATAATTTCTTACAGCAATCTTCACACAGCTGGATGCTTCTCAAATATTTTAAAGTGTTTTGATCATTTAAAAAGATTTAAAGCATTATTTTCCTAGAAATTCTGGCAAAACGATTCTACCAAATTAACAAGTTGCTCCAAATTACATATTATATCATTAATTTCCAATATAGATTATATTTTGAAGGCAATCACCTTAATAATCCTTTTCTATAAGGTTCTTCTATCTCCAAAACTCTTCGGTAATATATCTTGCTAAAGCAGCAATATCATCTCTTCTTTCAAACTTCTGTCTATTTGGATGTTCATCCACATAAGTGTGAATTAATTAGACCCATAATTCCACATTAATCCTGCCATGAAAATAAAGAATGTTCTCACCTTCTGTGTCATTATTCAAGCTTCAGGTGTGAGTTTATTGTTCCTCCAAATGGGACCAGAGAAACAAGAAGGGAGCAAGGGCCCGACACACACTTTTTCCATCTGGGATAAAACAGAAGCTGGAGAAAGAGGCTGGGGACAGACGATGACTCTCAAGGGACTGGAGTGAGAGGATGAGGCACATCACCTGGAGGTGGTCAGTGGGATATTGATTCTGACCAGAAACCACCAGTGAGATTTCAGCTCCATGGAGCATGTTCGTGATGTGGTCTCTATCATGAAAACACACACAACTCCCTGGTATCCAGGATTGGGACCCAGGACACAGAGCTATAGAATGGTGCAGCTGAAAAGAGGATGCTGAACCTGTGTCCACACCTGCGTGCACATGGCCAATGTTCTACAGAAACGGTGGGGACAGTGGCAGGGAATCCCCTAGGAACCAGCTAGGACAGGACCCTGGGTCAGGTCCCCTGTGACCAGCTAGCTGCGCTTCCTCATCATGGCCACCACAGAGTGTGCTGCCTGGGAAGGGATGACCATGTCCTTGTGGGCACTCAGTGGGTGTCTGCTAAAGGGTGATGGAACAGAGGAAGAACATGCCAAGCTCATGTTCACAGGTCAGGAAATGGGCGCATGCCACAAGCACTTCTGGCAGAGGCACCCGATCACCCACCTGTGTGCATGCTCAGAGCTCAGTGAGGTTCAGGCTCACAAGGACTGAGTCTTCCAAAGCACTTTTGCCCAATCACAAAGCGGCTGGGAGTCTGGACCAAGTAGAAGCAGCTAGGAGAAGGTGCAGGAAGGAGGCAGAGATGCAACCAAGATTGTTCTCCTAGAAACCCCCAGTCAACCATGAGCACTCAACACTTGCAGCTTGCAGACTTTCCTCCTTTGAAGTGATGTCAGTTTCCTAAACTGTCTACACAGAGAGAATCAGACAGAGGGTCTTCCCCAAGACAACTTGCCAATTAGGTGGGAAACCTGTAAAAACATCAAGTCTTTGCTGGCCCAGTCTGGGAATCCTCTCTTTGGTTTGTCAAAAGGAATTCCAAAACAATGTTCAGGATCTGGGTGGGTCCAGAGAGAGCCAGGCTGCCCTTCCTCTAAGTAGAGCCAAGCCCCAGCCTCCCCGAATGCCCTGGGCTGGCACAGAGGGACTGTAGATACCAGTATCATCAACACCCCCTTGTGAGTCCCACTGCACCTGCTGGCCCCTGGCTCCTGCTCTGACCCTGGTGTTCCAGGGCTACAGAGGGGACCCTCTTGTGGTGGGACCCTCCTGTCCCATCATCCTTCTTTCCCTCATCTTGTTGTGGTGAGCCAACTGGATTGACCTACAGGCAGGCCTTCCCCACATGCAGATGGAAGATTTGTTCATAAGTAGGAATACTTTCTTTGATACAATTATTTACATAATCAGGAGAAAACTCCACAGAGAATGAAATATTGCAAGTGGACGTTACTTCAACCTCAGTGGAAACAGCTTCTCTTTCTGGAACCCACAGCTGTGCAGTCATGGGATTTGTCCCACTAGGTGTTTTGTTCTCAATCTGTCAGCTAATTTAAACAACCAAACAAACACTGTTGTACTGAGTCTCAGATTCTGTGGGTTTTCAGCACTTCCTTGAGCACCCGATATCTATAAATAGTAACAATATATGACACAGAGACTCCTAAATATCATATTCTCAACTATAATCAATAGTTTTTTATATCCAGCATCATCTGTGTTACATAAATGAAAAGCATAATCAATTTTTTAAATCAACAATCCAATATTTAGAGACTTTCAGGATGAATGAATTTAAGTCCACATTCAAAACAGGACAATTAGGCTCTCTTCTTGCATGAGTGATGTTACTGTACAAATGATACACTCCTAGCTCACTAGTTTGGGACCAATAACCTAAAATAGAAATAAACCAATAAAGCATGGAAATTTCGCATTTTGTGATGCAAAGCTCCCTGAAGGGGACCATGGGACCATTTGCTAAGAGACATCAAGAGCAAGGTTTGACTTTGCTGGAGGACAGAGCAGCTCAGAATTTGCCATGTTTCGTCAGCCATTCCTCCTCCCTGATGTCACCAGCTTAGAAAGGTAGGAGTGAGCCAGCAAGGAAGAGAAGACACAGGGCAAATGTTAACCCATGTTCATAAGCCCCGGCACCAAGAACTACCCAGAAGCCCAGTGTTTTCCATCCTATATGCCAAGCCTCACCTGATCCAACACACAGCACTTACCTGTGTCCCCAAGCTGAGCTCCCCAGCGGCCTGAACTGGGCACTCCTGCAAGTGTCAAGGGCTCACACGAGGACGTGTGACCACTCAGGCCCACGTGGGTTAAGCAGGCCTTCTCATTTGCCTCACCTCACCTGTGGTGACAGCCTGGACATCATTAGCCTTGGGGCAGGAGTCAGGCCCCCAGGTCCACACCCAGCCCTCTGCCTGCTCTGGGATCCATGGCACCTTCTGATAAATAGGATCACCCAGTGAGCATTACAGCTAGGTTCCTTTCTTGCCTAAAAAGTTCTAGGCTGTTGCTTCCTGTAAGCACTACACCAAGACTGCTCAGAGGCTCTAAGAGATCCAGGAATTCACTGCCAGGGGGACAGGGCTGATGCAGGGCTCTGGCTGGGTCCAGGCCTCAAGGCCTCTCTTGCTGAGGCTTGGTTTCACAGCCTGAGGGACTCCAGAAGCCTGTATTCTTTCAGACTTGTCCCAGTATCCCAGGCCTGAACAATATGTCCTGTTCAGCTCTGTGGTCATGAGCTAAGGAATGGACCAAATCCTTGCCTTGGGACTCAACACTAGGCTTCCAGGTCCACCTCCTTCAGTGCACAACCTGGACAATTTAGGTTCTTGCTCTCTCGCTCTCTCTCTCTGTCTCTCTCTCTCTCTCTCTCTCTCTCATTTTCTCTCTTTCTCTCTCTTTTTCTTCTCTTTGTCTCTTTCTTTTTCTTTCTCTTTTGCTTCTCTCTCTTTCTTTCTTTTCCTTTCTTTTTTCTCTGCATTTCTCTTTTTATTTCTCCTTTTTTTCTCTCTTTTTTTGTCTTTCTCTCTTTTTCTTTCTTTTACTCCCTCTTTCTCTTTTTATGACTTTCTTTTGCTCTCTTTCTCTTTGTGTCTCTTTTTTCTTTTTTTTCTTTCTTTTACTCTCTTTCTCTTTTTATGACTTTCTTTTTCTCTCTTTTTGTCTCTCTCTATTTTCTGTCTCCTCTCTCTCTCTCTCTCTCTCTCTCTCTCTCTCTCTCTCTCTCTCTCTCCCCCCCCCTTCTCTCTCTCTCTCTTTCTTTCTTTCCATCACCATGGCCATAAACACCACAACCATGAACACAGTCCTGACAACATCCCTTTGGCAGTCTCAGTTGTGTCTGGAGGGATGTAGACTGAAGTCCTGATATCAACAGAGCATATCTCAGGGTGGCTCTCAGTGCATGATGTTCATGTGATCACTTTTACTCAAGGACAGCAAGAAATCCCATTGCACACTTTTTCTTGTATTACCTAGCCAATTAAGAGTATTGTGTTGGAAGGCTGAGGTGGAAGGATCACCTGAGCCTAGAAGGTCGAGGCTGCAGTGGCCGTGAGCGTGCCATTGCACTCCAGCCTGAGCAACAGAATGAGATTTCAACTAAAAAAAAAGAGTATTCCAGAATTCTACTATTTCTACCTAGTAGATTAAAATCACGATGGATTAGGTTTTCCTCTTGAGATGTATTTGTTGTATCAAAACAGATTCCTTAACAGCCTAAGCAAAAGAGAGAGCCTCACTGGCCTGAGATAACAGCACCTTCCTCGGGGATTCTTCCTCCTCAGTTCTGCCTTTGATTTTTCTGCCTGCTTTGAGGCTTGGCCTGAAATGAGAGGAGAGATATGCTCATTGGCAAAAGGCAAACTGTAAAACATTTGCATGGGTTTGTTCCAGAAAATCACAGTCAGCACCAAGGAATCGCTCTCAGCATACTGTAAAGGTCCAAAGAAACCTTAGAAAGAGGTCCAGGTGACCACAGAAGCTGGGGCTAGGTCTTTGCCAACTCTCCCCTGAAGTTTGAAGAGAAAGGTGGAAGGTGCAGAGATGGAACAGAAGCAGAATCCCAGCATCCTGGGTAGGGAGAGCCACAGCTCCATCCCATGTGCATCCCTGCTGAGGAAGGGCCCACCCTTGTAGCCATGCAAAAGCCCAGAGCCTCCAAGGACTTGTGTCCTCACATGTGGCTCTCCCTTCACCATCCTTGTGGGCACTCTGCTGCAACCCCTATAGATGCTGCTCCTCTCCCTTCCCAGCTGTAGGCCTCCACTGCAGCTAGTGGGACATCAGCATGAATGACATTTGCCAGGACTGGTCCAGCTCCTGGTACCCCTCAGGAAGACGCGCCACCATACAGAACCATCGGGCTGGCACCAGACTGGCACCACACAGAAGGGACGGGTAATTCCCTTGAATCCAGCCCCTCAACTGCGCCAAATGGTTTGATGTTCGTGCCTTTCTTTTCACTGAAAGAAAATCACTGTGGTCACCAGCATATTGTGAGAACAGCAGTGAGATTCATCTAGTCTAATAATGGCCAATATTACCAACTGCCTTATTTTGTGGCAGACTCCATGTTATCTGCTGTAACCTTCACAACAACACTCTGGAGCAAGTGTCATTCGTCCACAGAGGAGAAAGGTGAAGATTGGACAGTGATGTATTTTACCCAAGGTCACTCCGGGATGAGTGTGAAAACCAAGATTAAATTCTACATATGCAAATATACCTTATATCAATAAATAAATATACTCTGAACAACAATTTCACAGTAGGTGTCCAAGATGCATGGTAGTTATTAGAAACAGGATTTTTTTCATAAGAATTTCTGAAAAATGACTATTTGAGCCTTGAAAGTCAGAAGTACCACAGTCACAACCATAGATACTGCCATTTTCTTGTTTTCAGAGACCCTGTCCCATGTGTGCACCGTGTCAAGCTGATGCTATGTGGGGGTTTGAAGCAGGGTCCCACCTGTCATCTGAGCAGGCTCTTGTTTGAAGGGAAATGTGCGTGTGTACTGAGTAGGAGCTCAGCTCTTAACCCTAAAAGAAGGACCACCACAATGGCTCAACGTGTGGGACTGGGACCACACCTACTTCTTGCAAGGTACTGCCTGTGAAAGTTTAGGGGAGTTGGTCTGTTTGGCCCTCACTCCTGTATTTGTGTGAGAACAGCTGGCTGTCACAATCAATGATCTCCTGTAATTCCTTTTGTAATCCTAGCAATAGCCAGGAAGTCACTTGTGCAGTGACAAGGTGGATGGCTTGTTCCTTGAGAGTCACTGCTGCCTGTTTTGGAGTAGTCCAAGTGCACTCTGGGGAGTCAGGAATCATAATACAAACATTCGTTTATTCAGTAAATATTGTGAACCCCAACAATGTGCTGAGCCCTCTACCAGAAACTGAAAATAGGGATCTGAGAACAGTGGGAAACGTCCCTGCAGGCTGAGGGTGTGTGTGCTTGTGAAGGACGACGAACAGATGTACCACAAAAAAGTACACCATTCGTCAGACAACAGCATAGGAGACAAGAAGAGGCAAGGAGGAGACCATGAATCCTCAGAGTTGGGGAAGGGTGTGGCTTGGGATTTCACAAACGGGCCTCACAATCTGGTGATAATTTTGTCCCAGTTAACCTGGGAATCTCCCAGTGTAGGTACTGAAAGTCCCACATACCAGGACACCCCTCAGACCCAGGCACATTGGGATGACCCAGGAAGGTATCTTTTTATTTATTGATTAGTTGATTTTAGAGTCAGGGTCCTTCTGTGTCTCCCAGGTTGTGGTGCAATGGCATGATCATAGCTCACTGTAACCTCAAACTCCTGGGCTCAAGTGATCCTCCTGGCTCAGTCGCCAGAGTAGCTAGCACCACAGGGGCACACTAACACACCCAACTCATTTTTTAATGTTTTGTAGAGATGAGGTCTCGCTACGTTGCAGAGGTTGGTCTTGAACTCCTGGGCTCAAGCAATCCTCCCACTTCAGCCTCCCAAAGTGCCTGGATTGCATGCATGAGCTTCCATGCCTGGTCAGAAAAAGACTTTTGAGTGAAACTGTAACAGAGCAGGGTGCATGGAGGATGTCTAAGAGCATTCTGGGCAGTCTGGCCAAATAAGCCCAATCCTGCATGCCACTTATTCATCCACTGATATTATACATGCTTATCTTTTACTTCAGAATGTCTCAAAACTGGAGAAGGATGGGGGAAAACACAACTGTTTATCCTTAACACAGATATGAAAACTGTGCATGGAACTCTAGTAAATCGGTTCATGGCCAAGTGTAGACAATTTCAAACAGACTTGCTGTGTGACCTGAAGGCAGTGACTACCGCTGGCACTACCACCTTCTAGATCTAGGCCCAAAGGAAGAAGAGAGGGCATGAGACTGACCAAGAGCTTGGGTAAAGGGAGGGAGGCAGGTTGCCACTTCCAGTCCCACATGTAGACAGACACCAGAGGGTTGGGATAGAGACTGTTGCCAGGTGCCACCATGTGTCCTTCCTGTCTGTATACCTGTTTCTTCTGGCCCACACATCCTTCCTGATGGTGCTATCTTTTCTTAACATTCCCTCCTCCAACCACTCTCCTGCTCATTAAAACACACACCAGAATCACCTTTTCCACCCTTACTTCGAGGCCTATCAGTGAGCCAGTCACAATCAGAAGCAGCTCATCAGCGACAGAGTCAAGCATCCATCCCATGGGCTTCCTAGCCAGCCACTTTGATGCCACTTTTGTTCTCTTCTCTTGGTCTCTCTACCAAACCCGTGTTCTCGTCTGCTTCCTCACTCTCCAGCATGCCTGTGTCTTCCTGCTAGCGGCTTCTCAAGCATGGAGCTGCCCTGCCTCAGGGACCCCACGTGCCTGCACTCACCCCACCACTGCTGCCATGTCTTCAATTCTACCTGGAACACTCAATGTTAGTTTCTGCATCCACTATTCTTCCATGGATAGAAACAGAAGTCTTCTCCAAGTGCACAACCCACTCTCCTGCAATGGGTGCCTGCAAAGTACCATGGGAGAAGCAGTACCACATGGCTTCACACATGCCAGATGGCCAGGAGCCCATAGGAGAAGCAGCACCACGTGGCTTCATGGATGTTGGATGGTAAGGTGCCCGCGGGAGAAGCAGCACCCACTGGGCTTCCTGAGTGTTGGATGGCAAGATGCCCATGGAAGAAGCAGCACCCACCTAGCCTCAGGTGTGTCGAAGGGCAAGGTGCTCACGGGAGGAGCAGCACCACACGACTTCACAAGTGTCGGATGGCAAGGTGTCCATGGGAGAAGCAGCACCTCATGACTTATCGCAAGTCAGACTCATGGGAGCCAAAGGGCTTACTGGCTCGAGCAGTAGGGCCCAGTGTGCTCATCTTTGTGGCTTCACCACGTGCCTAGAGTTTTTGTTTTTGGGGGTTTTTGTTTTGTTTGGTTTTAACTCTGCATGGAATCCAAAATCCACACATTCAGTAGATGTTCCATATGCATTATGGGGAAACAATGCACCTATACTTCTGAAATAAGCATTTTTTTAAAGATTAAAGTGTAGTCTCTACCTCAAATCTATCCTTCTCTCATTTCAGATCAAAAGCCCTATGAGTGCTTGTGCTCACTTACCCTATAATTCTACCCCAGAGGCATTATTGAGAAATGTTTGACAAAAGAATAAAGATGTTGATAGCACTTTTAACTGCAGTGGGAAAATTCAAGAATAGGGAAATGTTAGAGGAATCATTTTAAATCTACCAATAATTGGAAATGATAGTATTTATATTGTGTGGACTCTCAAAAATGTCTTCTAAATCAAAGTTAGACAAAAGTACAAAATAAAGTATATTTATTAGTGGATTAGGATGTACAAATTATATTCATGTGAATAAACATTGGATGGAGATATGCGTTATTAAGCTAGGTAGGTATTAATTGTGATTATTTAGATTTTTTACAAAATTTTCTGTAATTTTGTTTCATTTCTGTTATAACAGGAAGAGAGACAAATGTATTTTTTCTTGGTTGTTTTGAGTTTGCACTTTATAAAGAATTAAACTTTAAATGTATTACTTAAGTTCACCTTTTGTATACCTAATCCTGAATTGTATCCTACATCTTAAAATAAATAAATAAAAATAGAAACACATACCCACACAAAATGTATATTAGTAATAGAATCTTTAAAAAGCAGAAAAACTTAAGTAGGGTAAAAGGTCAAGAAATTTCTCCAGGAAAATGTCAACATTGTAAAGTCATTTCCGTTCTAGAGTTAATTCCTGTTATGTTGCCACACTCAGTTCAGACCATCTCTGCCTCTTTCTTTGAAATGCCAATATGAAGCTCATTTCCCGAACAGTAAGCCTGAGGCCAGTGGGTGGCAATGGCGGGAGAGGGACACTGCCGCTTGGCACAACAGCATGGGCAACACAGGGAAACAAGAACAGGGGAAGGAGCCTGCATCTGACTCAGGGCCCTCATTCACTGCTGGTGGGAATGTGAGCTAGAACAGCTAGTGGGGAAAGCAATCTGGAGTTCTCACAAAGAACTGAAAATAAACTACCATTTGACCCAGCAATCCCACTACTTAGTATCTACCCAAAGGAGCACAAACTGTTCTACCAGGAAGAAACCTGCACGTGCACACATTCATTGCAGCACTATTCATAATAGCAAAGACATGGAGCCAAACGAGGTGCTCATCCATGGTGGACTAGATAAAGAAAATGTGGTACATATACACCATGGAATACTATGCAGTCATAAAAAAGAACAAAGTCATGTCCTTTGTAGCAGCATGAATGCAACTGGAGACCATCATTCTAAGTGAACTATCACAGAAACAGAGAACAGAATGCCTCTTGTTTTCACTTACACATAGGAACTAAACACGGGGTACACACGGGCATAAGGATGGAAACAACAGACACTGAGGACTCCTAAAGTTGGAAGAGAGAAGAAAGAGCAAGGGTTGAAAAACCATTCTTGGGTACCATGCACACCATCTGGGTGACAGTTTCAGTAGAGCCCCAAACTTCACCATTACACAATATACCCACCTAACAAACCTGCACATGTTCCCCTTTAATCCAAAAGTTAGAAAAAGAAACGAAATTTTTTTTTAAAAATAGGAGCCGAAGGTGCCTGCCCAGCATGGTCTTTTTAAAGAGACCATCCCAGATTTGTCACAGGGATGCCTGTGTCTCTCTTGACTGGAATATCTCTACAAATGGCAACTTCAACTTAACTTCTTGACATGTAGATAATTGCGCTTGATGACCTTCCCAAAGGTTTTAAAAATCTTAAAAATCCATTAGAAAACTCACAGGATAAAGTAAAATCAGTTGGGCATCCATGACAAGGTTTTCCACGGCCCCTGATGCCTTGACTCTGTGCTCGGTAAACAGGGGACAAGGGAACAAGGCCAGCAGGAGATGTCCCTGCCCAGAACACTGCTGGCCACGTGTAAGGCTGGAGCAGGGGGGCAGGGTCTGGGGCCACAAAGGTACCTTCCTCTGCCATTACTCTCTCCCACTCACACCAGGGAATCAGGGAACATGGTGCCAAATTCAATTACTTGAGTGTTTCTGTGAATCCAGTGACCACAGCAACCAGGACATACTTGCCTTTGTAGGTCTGTGTGAACACTATTTTAGGGTGTGTAAGGTGTGGCCCAGACAGACTCTATTCTGTCTATTCCTGGCTTCTTTCTGCCCCTTCTCCCAGGGAGTGGTCTCTGGCCAAGGCTGGCTTCTGAAGCATAAGCATATTTTCAGTAATGAGTCATGGGTGCTGGTGATTGAGCTAAAGGATAAGCATATTCCCGGAAATGAGTCAGGGGGTGCAGGTGATTGAGAAATGCTGAAAGCAATGTAGATGTTACTCCTAATCAATGTAATTGTAAACACTGTATAGCTATTTGAATAATTAACTTGCTTGATTATAAAACTGCTTGCCGTACTGTCCTGAGGTGCAGATTCTTCACCAACCAGCTATCATCAGTGCCTCCCATAAGTTCTAATAAACCAATGTCTTTCCCTGCTGGACCTCCAAGTGACTTCTTTGAAACAGGTAAAGATATGCACAAGCCCGCTCAGATTTGGAGTTATCATGTTAGAGGGTGTAAGGAGACCCAGACTTCCAGCATGGGTTTCACCCAATGGCTCACATTGCCGTCCAGAAGACTCCCCAAAACCTCCCTTCTTGGAGTGAGTTTCATAAAATGTGGGCCCTCTGGGGCATTACATTTTTGAAATACTTAAATATGGGGCAGGAACAACTTGACTCCCCACTTCCGTGGGGCTGCATCCATAGTGCCTAACCTGGTCACGAGAATTTGCAAGAAAGTTGCCCGGGGGTGTCCCATCAACTTAGACTACTGGTCTGCAGCATCTTTCAAAAGGCCTTGAGGTGGAGATGTCTAAAGGTGGCAAAACTTGTATGCAAAATAAATAAAGAACTTTCAAAACTCAATATTAGGAAAACAAATGACCCAATTTTCTTTAATTGGCAAAATATTTCAACAGACACTTCTCAAAGAAGACATATAGAGGGCAGATGCCCAGCATGATTGGTAATTAAGGAAACACAAGTTCACACCACACAAAATATAACTACACACCTTTGTAATGGTGAAAAGCAAAGTTGATCATACCAAACGTTGCTGAGGATGTAGAGGAACTAGAACTTTCATACACTGCTGATGGGGAAGTTAAAACCATTTTGGAAAATGCTTTGGCAATATCTTAAGTAGTTAAATGCATGAGCTACCATATGATCCAGCTTCTCATTCCTAGATATTTGTCCAAGAGAAATGAAAGCATGTGTCCATGCTTGTATTTGTACACAGATGCTCATTTCAGCTTTAATTGTGATAGCCAAAACCCAGAAACAACTCAAATGCCGGTTAATACGTACATGGATAAACAAAGTGGCACATCTATACAATGCTGCTTAGGACTAAAAGGAATGTTCCATGGATACATGCTACAACATGAATGAGCCACAAAATAATTTTGCTGAGTTACAGAAACCAAATCCACACAAAAGCACACACTGTCTGACTCCATTTATAAAACACTACTAGAAATGCAAACTAATGCATAACTGGATCAGTGGCTTCCTGGGGTCAAGAATAGAGAGAAGGATCACCAATGGGCACAAGGAAACTTTCAGAGGTGATGAACATCTTCACTGATTGTGGGTCATGACTTTACAAATGTGCACATATGTCAAATTATACATTTTAAGCATGTGTTGTTTATTGAATGTGCCTATGCCTCAATGATACTGTTTTTTATATTAGTTTTTTAAAAGATTAAAAAGGGCTATAACACACAAAAGATGAGATCATATGAGGCAACATACTCCCAACAAATTCAGAGAGCCGTCATGTGTATGAAGAGTGATGAGTCTATGCTCTTCAAATGAAGTCTACCCTGGCCCCAGTTGTCCAAGGGTCTACACACTGGGTCATGCAACACAAGGACAGAACAGTGCAGGAAAGCATTTTGCTGCCTTACACAAAAGCATTCTTATGAGTTCCGGCTTCCAAGATTATCTGGTTGACATGACTGGTATCTTATTATTTTTTCCACGCCAAATGCTTGATTTGCATCTCATATGGTAATGACACCTTCTAAGCCCTTTGATAATTTATGAGAGAAACCATGTTGTTTTCTTTGGTTTCCTTCTCTGCTAAGAAGAATAAGGTTCAAATGACTAATCTGCATGGAACACAAAATAATGATAACAATCCTGATTAACAATTTATATTAATAGAACCTTTTTTTCTAGGCAGCTGAACACATGGAAAATGCCAGCTTTTTTGCAAAGGATGGAGGTGGGAGACAAAGAAAGAGAGATAAAGGAGAGGGAAAATAATCTTCTGCCACAGAAGGCAGGACTCAGTGTGTCCTGTCGCTGAGACACACCCACACCTGTCCAGGGCTAGAAACTGGTTTTGGTGCCACATCAACAAGACAACTGGTAGAACAGGAAAGTTGTTCTTTTTTCTGTTTGTTTTGTTTTTTCAAAAGTACGGTGGCTTTTACAGAGCCACCGCCCAATTCCACAGAGTAAACTCCAGAGTAAAAATGTGTTTCATTCACTACCAGGATGGTGTCATGCTGACACAACAAGTGAAGAGGGCAAACACAACTAATCATACACCATCCAATGCAAGGCCCTGTAACACAGGCAGGTGGCTAGGCTACGGGGCCCTCCACAGCTACCACCGAGAAAATGAGCTAAGGGCCACTCGGTGGTCTGCAGGCTAAGGGCAGGGAGGGTGCTAGAGCTGTCACAGTTGATCTGCTCTTTCCTCTGGAGCAGGGATGGAGTAAGAGCTTCATTCTCTAGTTTGGTCTGTCACTTGTCCCGATTTGTAAAAGAGCAGATTGCAGGCTGGACATCTTAACATTTAGGAGGATCTGCCTGTTTCGGGCTGACCTGAGGGCATTTTGAAAGGGCAGCCAGTGTCTGTGATCAGCAGTCTCCACCAGGAAGTCATGCAGTGAGAGCAGACTGCTCAATGCCAGGGCACCATGGATCTGGCTTCTCCGATGCCCCTCATGTAAGATGGGTGGCATGGACCACATCATATCTCACAAAAGATATGATGGGCCTGCAAGCCATTCCAAATGGTCTTCAAGGATGCTGTCCTCTCAGCTGCCCCAGGAGAAATGTCCTTCTTCCCTCAGTGCCCGTGGGCTTTCCACCCCAACACACCCACAGACGCCTTTGGGTTTTCTTCCCCAGAGCCAACCCCATTGGGTGTCGCTACCACCCAAGTCTCACAGGACAATACTGTGAGTTTATTGTGGCAGCCCCTCCTGGGCTTTGTCCACCTGTCACCAGAAGCTGGCAGGCATGAGCTGGACAGCTAAGCACTCAGCGATCAACGGTTGGATGCCAGGACATCCGACATGGGCACGTGTGCTGGGTGGCAGGTGGCCAGGTGGTGGCGCTGCTGTCCTGAGGCATGGTAGCCATTTCCCTGCCGTGCTCATTTGGCATGGTCTTCTCTTTCCACGCACGGTGTGTGTGTGGTGCCTACTGACGTCGTCAGAGCCCTTGAAATGAGACTCAGTCAAATCCTATAGGGCCTCCCCGTATATACAAGTGACTCGAGCACTTGGAGGCGGGTTTGGCACATTCCCTAGCACCCTGACTTCTTCCCACAGCAGGGCAGAATGAACCCTCCAGTCCCACCAAGGTCTTGGGGAACTTGGTATGATTTAAAATCATGTCTTTGCAAATTATTTTTCTAATTCTCTTAGGACTGAAGTTTTCAAACATGTTATTTTGCTAGAGCTAAGTTGAGATTGGCACAGGGTGTTGTCTTCCGTTTCTGACAAGCTGTGTGTAAACTTGCATGCCATTCACTTGCCTTCTTGCATGTCGTGAACCCATGTCCCTCTGTCCCCTCCTGCTCTTTGATGAGTGCTCCTTGTGCCTATCATGGCTTGTTAAAGGCCTGAATGTGGATCCGTCTGTCTCGACTGACCCAGAGTACCCCACACACCTTCCCAATCCACCAACAATATTGCTGGTCTCACCACACAGTCTCCTGAAGGCTGTTTCATTTCTCCAAGGGACATCCATCAGGAGCCTTTGTTTTCACTGTTTTTGTGTGTCAATATCACATATCTAAGCAATAGATATTTCACTTGTTTCTTACAATGTTATTTTTTACCAATTGAAATAGAGTGTGAGGTCCTTAGAAACTAGTCTGAGATGTATCCTTTCTATGATCCATTCTGCTAGAGGAATTAGTACCACTGAAAATGGAGGCTCAAAGAAACATGATTTTATCACAGAAGATGTAGCAGGCAGTAAGAAGAAGTGGGCACACGTCAATGTGCAATGAAAATGCCAAGTTGACCTAAATCTCACACGACCCATATCTCTTACATTGTCTCCAAGATGGCTGTCATGTTGGTGATACTCAGAGAGCCAGTCCCATTCACAGCACACACTAACTCGCTGGCCAGTGCAAGGATGACTAAATTGCTGTACATTACCATAATAGTAGCAAATGGGACAGAGATCCTCAAACTCCACATGAGGCAGGTCAGGGAACCCTAAAAACAGAGAGAAGGGAAGGAGAGACACTCACACAGGGTCCTGCCCTCTTACCTCTGGCTCCGGAAGGACAAGGAAAGCAGATGATTTCAGGACCACCCCCTTGAGCCCACTCAATGGGGGAAACAGCAGGGCAACAGAAGTCCTTGCACACAAAAAAAATCTAATTCCACGACATGGAGCTCAGCTAGGGGTGATGAGTCCATTAACTCCCAGCAGAAGCTGAGAAACACACAGAAACATGTGGCACTAACACCAAGCACCCCTTCCTCTATCTCATCAAACATTCCTGAGGCTAACTATGGCAAAACCAAGGTAATGACACCCTCAGTCTGTTTCGAGATCTCTGGGATGACTCCCACTCTGATCCCAACTAAGGTCCCTTAGCCATGAGGTCTTTGCAAGGAAAACCCTTGGTGCTGGGGAGTTTACCAAAACACATATTTTTTTTTTCCTCTTTGTCTTCCCACTTTAACATCTTTGCTTCCCGGACCCTGACTCTGATTCTCCCTCAGGGAGGCAGGGCAGAGTGGGATGGAGACTGGACCAGAATCACAGATCTGAGTCCTGTTCTTAGTTCTGCCACTCTCTATTATGTAGTCTTAGAGAAACCACTTGGTCCTTCTGAGCCTCTGTTTCCTAGTCTGTGAAATGGGGACAAGGATGTTTGCCCTGCCTATCTCTCATGAGTGTATAATTCTCGGATGTTCTGGTGTGAAGGCAAAAGAGACTCCATCTTGGATGTTATCTGCCATGTTGACTCCAGGTGTCTACATCTCAGACAGACACCGGCAGGAGTGGTAAAGCGCTGCGTTTCACTCACAGGCTTATTTTAAACTCTTGCTGTGATAATGCTTTGGGGAGCTTCTACCTCCTTGTCTGCTTGTGGCTTTGACCAGAGGCGTGGGTCGGGGGCAGAGGAGTGACAGCACATGGCAAGAAACCATCCTCAGAGGTGATGCCCAGAACGGCTGTGTTTGAATTGGAATGCATGTGTAGATGCGTAGTGTCTGTGTATCACAGTAAAGAAACCTCCTGATCTCCTCCAAGCATGGCAGACTCTGGGATGACGAGTGTGTTGTATGATGGTACCTCTGAAAAATGTCTCCTTTTCCCTTGCATGCATGGGACATGTGAGCCCAGGCCCAAGTAGCACACAACTCTCTCAGAGTCATGTGTACTGGAGTTGGCCATGGCCCTGTGTTGTTGCTTGACACTGACTGGTGTTCATCAATGCATCTTTACTGTCTGACTATGATCTCCTTGAAGATGTAAATCTGAGCTTAACTTTGCATGTGTCCTCCGCCAAACTAACCATGATGTTTGACTGTGAGCAAGGTTCGTGTAAATGTAGTGACTGAAAGAATGAATGAGTAGACCCCAGATGTTCTGTGGAAGGTTGAATATGCAAAGTGGCCCCAAATGCTGAAGAAGTTGAGCACCCAAGAATGAAGCAAATGAATTCAGTTTGTCGGTAAAGGCTGTTTTAATGGAAAGCTTAAAGACAGAAGTGTGGTCTTGGGTGGCTCCAAGACAGGTGGATCTTTGCACCTGTTGCTGCCGACCCAGAAATTATGCACTACAGGGAAAGGGTACATGTACTTTATAGACAGTTAAAGGCAGCTCTCCAGAGCAGGCAAGAAAGCTGCATGCATCATAGCCTAGCATTTGTGCCATGACATCAAGGTTTCTTTGTCTTACACTAGGACAGTAAATAAAGTAGAAACCAGGAGGTATTTATGGTACCAGGGCTAAAATCAGAAGCCAACATGGTGGATTAGCATCCAAGATGGAGTCTCTTTTGTTTCTATAACAGAGCAAGCTAGTATAAGAAAGATAGAGAGTGGTCTTCCACACTTGCTTACTGGTGCCCTCAGCCTCAAGTCTGCCTTGAAGAGACAGACAACAGCAGAACCTAGCCAGAAACTTAAGGGGACTCACTCAGCAAGGTCACACTTTCACCAATGGGTCACCCCAGATGTGTTCACATCCCAGGAGGTCATCCCAGGAGGTCATCCCAGAAGTCCTTGTGTCCCAACAGGTCATCCTAGAATCCCTTGTGTCCCAATAGGTCATTCCAGAAGTCTTCATGTCTCAATAGGTCATCCCAAAAGATCAAGTCCCAGTAGATTGTCCCAGAAAACCTTACATCCCAAGGTGTCACCCCAGAAGCACTTATGTCCCAAGAGGTCATTCCAAAAGCCCCTTTTGTCACAACAGGTCATCCCAGAAGTACTCAGGACCCAGCAGGTCATCACAGAAGTGCCCAAGTCCGAGTGGGTCATCCCAGAAGCCTTCATGCCTCAGCCGGTCATCCCAGAAACCCTATGTCCCAGCAGGTCATCCCAGAAGTCTTCATGTCTCAACAGGCCATCCTAAAAGGGCTCAAGTTCCAATGAATCATCCTAGAAATCCTTATGTCCCAAGGTGTCACTCCAGAAGCACTTATGTCCCAACAGTTCATTCCAGAAGCCCCTTTTGTTCCAGCAGGTCATCCTAGAAGCATTTGGGTCCTAATGGTTCATTCCAGAAACACTCATATCTCAGCAAGTCATCCCAGAAGTGCCCAAGTCCCAGTGGGTCATCCCAAAAGCCCTTATGACCCAATGAGTTACCCCAGAAACACTCATGTCCCAGCAGGTCATCGAAGAAGTACTCACATCCCAATGGATCATCCCAAAGGTGCAGCGTCCCCAGCAGGTGCCACAGCTGCTTCAGAGTGTTGTGTGATAGTGAGTGATGACTATCCTGGCAACAAGATGAACATTGAATGCCAGAATTATAATCTTACCTTTATTAAAATATATAGTAATATTTTATTAATTTTACCCAAATGCTTAAAATCTCACCTTTAAATACATTTAGCAACTTTTATATACATATTTAATGTTCATTAACTCTAATCTGAATTGTACATTGTAATTTTAGTCATTTAAAAATATTTTCTAAGAAAAACAACTTTGAAGGATATTTGAATTTAATTTTTTAATTGTTAACATTTAATTTATGTTTGTGATAAAAACGATATTAAAATTTGTTACTCCTTGCATACAATAATATTTTGTCATATTCCTTTAAATCAGGGGTTGAAAAACATTTGCTGTAAAGGACCAAATAATAAATATTTTAGGCTTTGGAGACTGTGGGTTTCTGCTGCAGCTACCTGACTTTGCAGACGTCGGAAGAAAGCAGCCCAGATAATATGTTACAGTAAAACTTTATTTACAAAGCAGGTGTCTAGCCCAACGACTGCTGACCCTGCATCTTCATTACTCAACAGAAGATAAATTATGTGACTATTTTCATTATAACAAAAGAAGTGGATTTCTTGAAATAAAGACCTGACAAATACGTTTTAGGTATTAAATATAAAACAATTTATAGATTATATAAATTGCCTTATATACAACTTATATATGAAACTATTACATAATTTTAAATGATTAATTAATAATTACTAAATGATTGTTAAATAATTATAAAGTCAGCATTAATCAATAACTATAAAATAACTATTCAGAAATAATTATAAAATAGTTATTCATAGATAATTACATATGCACTATGTTCTATATGTTATACTTTATTATATGCCACATATAAAACTTGCTGTCCATCAACAAAACATCCAGACATGCACTGTTTCAAGGGAGTAGCAGATGACAGCAGCAGAGTCAAGCATGCAGTACCACAGGATTCTAAGGGAACACCATGCCTGGAGGGAGAAGAGAAGCCACTGGATGGATAGGCCAGACCAGGACCCCACATGGGGCTCCAGGACCCTGAGCAGGAGGTGGAGACTGGATTCACATGGTTGCAACCGCCTCGCTATGCTGAGCATTGAGTAGATACCCGGGGA
Source organism: Carlito syrichta (assembly GCF_000164805.1). Classification (NCBI taxonomy): domain Eukaryota; kingdom Metazoa; phylum Chordata; class Mammalia; order Primates; family Tarsiidae; genus Carlito; species Carlito syrichta. The sequence continues at coordinate 152,109 of NW_007253015.1, read as the reverse complement.
TCGAGCAGTCCCTTGCATAAGACAAGAGTCTTGAAAAAGATGCAACAGAAGAGGATGCTAAAAGCGTTGTTTGCTAACTGTTTTGTACATTCTCTTAGCGATTTATTTATCACACATTATGAATTGTTGCAAAAGTTCAAGTTCAGTTATTTTCCAAGCCATGAAGAACTGAGCAATTATTCACATGCAAGGGAAACACATGCAAACCCAAGCTAGAATTTTGAACATTCCTTCTGCAAAATCAGTGAGCAATATTTCCCCACAAGTGTTAAAACTTAAGCATCTAAATACTTTTGATACATGGAAGGTGAGGAGGAATAGGAGACCCATGGAGCCTCTATGGTTTGAACATGTGTCTCTTCCAAAATTCATATGGAAACCTCATTCCAAGCAGCAGGATTAAGAGGTGAGACCTCTAGGGGTGATGAAGTCCTAAGGTCTCTGCCTTCATGGGTGGAGTTAATACTCAGAGGGAACTGACTGGACTTTTTTTACCCTTCCATCCCTTTCACCATGTGAGGACACAATGCCATCTCCTGGGGGGAACACAGCAAGAGGTGCCATCTTAAAACCAGTGCCCTTATCAGACACAGAATCTGTTGGCAGCTTGATCTTGGACTTTCAGCCTCCAGAACTATGAGAAATACATTTCTGTTCTTTATTGAAGACCCAGTCTTAGATATTTTGTTATAGCAGCAGGAACTTACTGAAACAGGAAGTAGGTACAGGACGCTGGCAGTTCAGGCCTCAGGAGCCTGGGTGCTGGGCAGTTAGTAAAGGGTGGTTTTCAAAAGAACTCTGGTGAGATTCGGGTGGAGGTGGCTTTGATCAGATGAAAACGCCTGGCTCTTACCGATGTCCTAAATTAAAGCCTACCTGTAGCATTGAGATTCTATCAGCTCTCCTCTCTTTGGTGTCATGAGGCCACACAAAACCTCCAAATACAGGGAACCAGGTGCCAAAAAAATGTATACACATTTGTGAACATCATACTTAAGCTGTGTATACATTTTTTTGCACCCTTGTATAAGAATATATAAGAATAGAGTTTGTCATTCCAGCTCAGACTCCCCCTGACGATTTGGAGACGTGGGGAGGAAATGGGATAGAGATGTGCTTTATGTGAAAATCAAAGATCTGATTAAGCTTAGATGGAAAGGAGAAAATTCAGAGGGAGATAAAGGTTCTTTCCCCAAATTAAAGTCAAATTTTTCTTAGGAAACAATTCCCTTTCTACACTAGATTTTTTCCAAACAACCTAGTGACCAGTTGCTCTCGTAATTTTTGCTCTGAGACTTTATTCCTAAATTATTCTGCAGAACCCTCTGCAATACTCAAATCATGAAAAAAATAGACATAAAAATGCTTTTCCCAAGGCATGATTTTCTATCAAAAGGATTTGCAGCACACGGAGTTCCAGACACTAAACTGCTTCCAGCATTTAAGCGCCCTCCTGATTCCAGCGCAATAAAAGCATTTTTGTTAAAGTTTTTCAAGACTCACTTTGAATGTCTTGCCTTTTGTTGATGGAAGCCATATTTCTGGTGTCATTTTAATAGTTTTTGTGTGCGTTTTCATTATCTATTAAACTTGTAGTTTGAATATAGGTATAATGAATAATTTTTCTGTCATTTACATTCTAAAAGAAATGCATTCATGAAATAGCATACAATCCGACTTCACCATAAATTCTCTTCCTCGACATTCATTTGGTCAGAGTCACAAAGGCTTAATGTCAGATTATTATTTCTGGCATTCACTCATCAGCACCTCCCAAAAAATCTACCTTAAGACGCAATGCTCTGATACTCATGCCAGAAATAATTATCATGACATCCTCGGCTAATGGAGGCTTTTCATTTTGTTCTTTGGCAACACATTTAGTTAAATGTGGGCACCGATTTGCAGGATCACAGAAGCGTATTCTTACTCCACAGCAGTCAGGGTTTTGACGGTTAAAGACATAAAACTTACAAGGTCCCCTTCAACTGCCCATTAAAAGGCTGTCTTCCATGTGCCCCCCACCGCACCCCCAAAATTTCAAACTACTGCCTAAGAGGGTCACCACAGCCTAAAATAAAGCTAGATTCCACAATTGTATCTGATAAAGCATACCACCCACACTACCTCTTCCTGGGTGATATTCTCTGTCTAGAAGGCTGTACCCAGTGTGCTCTGCAGAGGTGAGTAGGACACATCCACGGCCATCTTCCAGGAACACAAGTCCTTTCAGACATTTATCTTTTTCACATTATATTTGACTCTGAACGAACTGACAAAGAATCACTTGCATGCAAAGTATGTTATGAAAAAGCAGACTATTCAACTCTTCTGTCACTCCCTTCTCCTGAAATAACAACCACCACGTACCCTGACCCTCATGCCCATACCTTTATATGAAATCCAGACTACTGGATAGTTTTTTTAAAAAATAACTTTTCTTAAGCACCAGCTTTTCTTGTATTTCTTCAAATACAAACTTCTTTTTATGGTTTAAGTGAAAGTCCCAGGAAATAAACAGTTTAAAAAGGAGGGCCTTTTCCTACCAAACACTACCCCCCAAATCCTTCCCTCCATTCCCATCCTTCCCTCAACACTCACAGAAACAGAAGCTGCTTAAGTCTCCTGGAGCCCGGGGCAGAATTTAAAGGAGCAATGAAAGTCTCCCTTACCCAGAGAGACAAAGGGCTCCCCTCCAGGTTGAGGAGTTCAAAGATCCTCCCTGAGGACCATAAACCTGAAACACACACTCTGAAGGTTACGGTCAGCAAACAAGAATGCCAGGTCCTTCCAAACCTTTCTGAAACTGAAGGTTGGGGGTGGTTATGTTCTCTGCTGATTCACAAGGTCCGCTCACCCCAGAAGGGCTAGATCCTGCTGTGGCTGTGGTCCAGTTATCAGCCCTGGAAGTGGACATTAATTAGCACTTTATTTGCTGTTGTGTTCCTTTTTCTGCAAATATTTCCTCTGGGGCCACTATGGCCATTTCCTGCCCTTTGATCTGTCCCACACGTAATTGAACCATTAGGCTCCCTTACCTGGGGTGGGGGAAGCTTGAAAGGACACTGGTCATATTCTCTCTGGTCGCAGCCAGGAGTGAAGATGGCACAGAAAAGGCTAACATGCTTTGACTAACAGGAATAAAATACCAGAAAGTGTAAAAACCTAATTTTGCGTGCTGCATGTTCTGAAGCAAGAGAAGCTTGGTAATTTTCAGTTTTTGATTTGGAAGACTTGCACACTACCGGTTAAGCCATGCTAGTGAATTGAAGTCATAAATAACACTAATCAAGTGTTTGTTGTGTCCCGGGTGCCATTCTCCACACCCTCATCTTGATGGTTTCCACAAGGAGACTTAGGGAGAGCTTGTTCAGGGGCTCCTGAGAGATTGCATAGCTAGCAGGGGGAGGACCCAAGAAGTTGGGTCCAAAGCTATACTGGCCACAAAGTGAAGGAGAGTACATAAATAGCTCATTTAAACAAACACAGACCCCTTAAATCACAAAATCATTAAGCACAATGAAGATGAGCCTGCTCTCTGGATACACACGCATTGTACAATTTGTCAAGATTCTAGAAGGATGGTAATAAATAAATGCTTGATCCAAGAAGGCACATGGGTCTGTGTTGGGTGTTCCAATACAAGCTACAAAAGATGGAAAACAAAACCAAAAGGCATCCGGTTTGGTTTGGTGCACATGCTCGGCTACTGATTCTCAAGTTGCAACCAAGAGCATGTTCATAGGTAGAATTCTAGATGCTCATTTCCACTGATTCATGTTTTAAACTGACAGTGACAAGTGCGACAAACTCTGTCTCCTAAGTCTGAAGGTGTTCAATTCAGATATAAGCGGAACAACTGAGATAAAACACCAAGTGTGTGTATGTGTGTGTGCACACGCATGTGTGTGTGTTCCTGTTTCTAGAGAGTTCCCACACCACCACAGCAACGTGGAGGAGGGCCCAGCGGATGGCTGCACTAGCCATCCTGTTTAAATATGTAGGGTGGCAGAGATGACAGCTGACCGTAAATGAAATGTTCTTGGTCAATTACGCTAACCATTATTATTTCAGTGTGGAAATGTTCTCCTAGTAAATAACAGAGTTTATTCAATATGTCTCAATCTCCTTGGATATGAAAATAGTTAAGCAACTCCAGAAAGATTCCATCTATTTCTGGTCATGGTCTTAGAAAATTATTCACCTCTAGAATCATCCTGGTCTACAGCTCACTGGTAGCCTCATCCAGGGCAGGTCTGCCTGGGAAAGCACACACATGTTTACATTAAGGTAAGAGTGGTGCACATTTTTTGCAGTGCAGGAGAATATGTGATCTGAATTAGTTTTCTTTCTCTATTTTCTGACGACAAGCCATTCTTGACAAAAAAGAGGATAGGAAGTCAGATACACAACGTATTTCTCATGGTGAATACTGGAGGGCTCCTCTGTGACCAACAGAGCCACCCCCTGCTCTGGAGAGGGTCCTTCAGGGCTGCTTTGTCCCTGCCCCCCACCAAGAAAACAGAGACAATCCAGATGTCACAGTGACCAGGGAGTCTTGGGCCCAGAACACAGCCCCAGAGAAAGCCTGCACTGGTTTGGGATTGCCACTGTGTGTTAGTTCTGCCCTTTTCACCACCTGCTTCTGAGACTCCGGTCCCTGCCCTGCAAAGCCCCCTCTTCTCTGTCCAGAGCCACCTCGCTCCTGCTGGGTTAGTTGCTCTGTCTCCCCACTTAGTTCCCCTTTGCTGGGTGCCACTGCCCCACCCACCTGTGACACCTGGCTGTGGCTGTTCCTCAGGTCTGTGCCCTTGCCTGTGTTATAGATGGAACCATGTCCCCAAAAGATGTGTGGAGGTCCTAACCCACAGTGCCTGGGAAGTTGACCTTAGGTGGAAATGCGGTCATTGCAGATGCCACCAGTTAAGACAAGGCAGGATGTTAGTCTTGTGATGACGCAGGCAGAGGTTGGATGGGGACTGCCACAAGCCCAGGAGCTGGAAGGAACTAGAAACTAGGAGGGACAGGGAAGTTCCTCCCTGGAGCTTCTGGAGGAACCAATGGCCTCAACACCTTGATTTTGGACCCCTGGCCTCCAGAACTACAGAGAACACGCTTTTGTTGTCTTAAACCACCTAGTGCGTGGTGCAGTTACAGCAGCCAGTATGCTCACACAGGCCGTGTGGCACCACTGGTTCCTACTGGGCACCATTGGAAGCGATGTCCATGCAGGGTCTGTGCCAAGAGGCATCTCCCCATTTCTACTGCCATACAGTCCATGTCCGTGTCACGACGTGTCCGTGTGCATCCTAAACGTTTAGACACAATCTTCTCAATTCAGCCTTCAGACTGAGCTCCTCCTGGAAGGATCAGGTGACTCTTGAACTAAAGTCAACCCCAAGGAACCAAGGCCACACTCTCCACAGGATAGCCTCTCCCTGGGACCACAGCACAGCAGGCTCAGAGCCACGACACGACACTCTGGCTTCTGAGAGCTTGCCCTGAGGAGGCCTCTCAAATCCTCATGCATCAGACGCTGATGGGGCAGACCTGCTTGCTCTTTCTGTTCCTACCACTCAGGCTTGAGCTGGAGTCCTCACCTCCTGCGCATCTCACCACACAGGCAGTTCCTCAGTACCTGTTTCTGTGTATGGTAGGTGACTTGTCCATGGGAAGCACCAAGAACCAATTGCTGAGCTGAGTCACAGTCCTTTGAAGTAAGCAGATCAAAGTTGTATTATCTCCAGATGGGGAAATTGGGGTTGAAGACATCAAATGGTTGACTTCTAAGATCCTTTAAAGAGGAGCTGTGTCTTCAAACTCCTCTCTATCTCAACTCCCCACCCCTTCCCCCCAAAAAGAGCTCAGCCAATACTCCTGGTTGACCAGTTGGGTGAGCACACATCTGTGATGTGACAAGTGGCAACTGGTGTTCCCATCATTTCTCTCTCCTAATTGCCTGGGAGAAACACATGTGAAGATCCTAGCCACTGATGAGTGGGTGTCTGTGGGGTCTGGACACTCACCTGGAACTTCAGAAGAAACTACAGTTCTCTAGCATTAAAGATCCTTATTCTATGACAATGTATATTTGCATGAATTCATGCAAACTAAGATATTTAAATAAGAACATAGTCACGCATGATCTACATCATTGGATGACATCACCCCTCCTCTGGGTGGATGGTGTTTCTCCTGTGGCAGGACTCACATCTCCTGACAGCTCTGCCACCTGAGTGCAGAGGGGGAAAATGCAGTGTTCATCTCAAGTCCTATTTCCATATTCACCATTTCAGGGCTTTCTTGAGGGGTTAGGGTTTATATTTTGGGGATCTGGAGGCAGCGAGGGTTAGAACAAATCCACAAGCACTGCCCAGACCAGGGAAACATAAAGGCATCTGCCTTGGCTTATAGAGCAGTTTAAAAGATCTGACTATTCCCCCCAAAACAGAGGTCTGTGTCCTTACAGGCTGTAAACAGACCAAACTCCCTTCTCTTGATCCAGTTTTGTGGTGGCAAAGAACAGAGCCTTGTCCAAGTCACCTCCAATTGATGAGGCAACTGTAAGGATGCAAGTAGTGATGAAAGAAAATCTCATGGAGATATAGAGAAAGGAGCAAAGGTAGGGTGGAGAACAGCAAGGAACTTCTTACATTTCTTCAGAAAATGTAGAACAACCTTCAATGTGTCTCTTAGATGTCCCAGTCAACTCTAGTGGAAGAATTTACTTGGAAACTCAACCTCTACCATAGGAGGGATAAAGAACCTGGAGGAGGTCTGTCACGGTAGCTCATGGTTGTTATCCCAAAGCTTTGGAAGGCAAAGCCAGGAAGATCGCTTGAGACCAGGATTTTGAGACCAGCCTGGGCAACATAACAGGACTTCATCTCTACAAGAAATATAAATAAATAAGCATGAATAATAAAAGAAAAAAGAAGCCATGGAAAGACCATGACATTCTTGGGCTCTTGGGTAAGGACCTGACTGAAGCACAAATCCTTTAGGAGTCCTGGACACCTACCCACTTTCTGTACTAACATTGTCTCCCTTTCTCCATAGAAAACAAGACAGATAAGAAGGCTTGAGATATGTACCATGTAAGGAAAGCTCAGAATTTGAGTCTAAGTTATCCAGGTTGGGTCCGGTGGTAGGGCCCTGATGAAGATGGATGATTCCCTTCTCTGAGCCTCAATTTATTTATCTTCACAAATAGATGGTACTTGAGTGATAGATGTCCTGAATGTGAGACAGCAAAGGAAACTCTGTGTTGGTGTGTTCACTGCTCTTCTTCTCTTAGGAGGCTGGAGCCCAGAGAAGGGAAGTACTCAAAGTATACAGAACATGATCTAGAAGTCAGGTCTGCAGAACTCCTGAGCAGGGACTCATAGACTAATCTACTTAGGGACTCATCGACTGTACTTACTAGTGACTCATCAACTGTCCTGCTTGGAGACTCATTGACTGTCCTAATTAGGGACTTACCAACTGTCCAGAGTAGGGACTCATTGACTGTCCTGTGTGGTGATTCCTTGACTGTCTTGTGAGAAGATTCACTGACTGCCCTAAATAGGGATTTATCAACTGTCCTGTGTAGAGACTCACCAACTGTTCTGTTCAGGGACTTATCAAGTGTCCTGAATTGGGACTCATTGACTCCTGCATGGGCACTCATTGACTGTCCTGCCTTGGGTCTCATGGACTGTCTTACATGGGGACTTATTGACTGTCCTGCTTGGGAACTTATCAACTGTCCCGAACAGAGACCAACTTCATTCCACACCAATGCCTTGTCTCTCTAAGATGTGAAGTAGGCACATATCATGTCTGTGTTGGGTACAAATCTAGACAACAGCACTTGGAACACTGTGACCCTGATCTGCTGGGATTTCCCCCTTCATCTTCATACAGAGTGAAACTCACCAAATGAAACTCTGAATTCTTCCTACCTTCTCCATTTAGAAGAACTGCTGCAGCAAGAAAGCAGCCTTTGAGCGACAGGGACTAACTAAGCCCTATTCTATGTCAGACAGGCCCTCATCCCTGAGTTACAGCACTGCTGTTTGCCCCCCAATCTCCTGTGCACATTGTCTATTTAGTCTGCAAGAGAAGAGATGAGGAAAGATACAGTGAACAGAGGAAACTGTCCCTCCTTCCTTGCCCTGCTCAACGCCCTTGGGTCCACTCATTAGAGTCACCATGTCTATTTCTCCATCTTCCATCCCTTAGGTGTCCCTCACAGGCTAGAGGCTCAAACAGAGAGAGTAGTTGAGAAGAGGATTTTTTTTCCTTTTCTGATAGGTGCTGTTAATATCAAACCTAGAAACTCAGAGAAATAACCCCCACGGGCCAACATACCCAAGAGAGAACAAGTGACCGAGGAAGGCATGAGGAGGCTGTCGGCTGAAATAATGGATGCCAGGACCAGGCTGGCTGGAATCAGGGCTCCTAATGACCCTGCACCATGGGACTGACCTGCCATGAAGGGAAGAGGAGGCTATGTCCATGTGCAAGTCCAGGTGCTAAGACTCCTAGAAGGCAACAACAAAAGCTTTTAGCAAGAACTTTATTCAAAATGGTTCATAGCCCTCTTGAGTTTCTAATAATTTTCCAAACATATTTAGACCAAGGTCTGGAGCCTCAGACTGGCCAGTTGAACTGTGCTCTGCATGTCCACCCAACCCAGAGAGTGACTCCACACTGCTAGAGTGGCAGACCCAGGCTGGTGTCCTCAGGCCTCCCCCATAACAGGTTTTTTGTTTTTTTTGAGTTGAAGTCTCACTCTGTCGCCCAGACTGGAGTGCAGTGGCCGCTCCTAGCCACCGCAGCCTCGACCTACTGGGATCTGGCAGTCCTTCCACCTCAGCCTTCCAAGTAGCCAGAATTACAGGCATGCACTACCACGCCCGGCTGATTTTTTGATTTATTGTAGAGATGAGGTCTTGCTGCCCAGGCGGGTCTTGAACCTGCGGGCTCAGGCAATCCACTCACCTCAGCCTCCCAAAGGCACGGGATTACAGGCTGAGCCACCAAGACCAGCTGGTCCATAACAGGTTTATAAGTAACACAGAAGACCCCAGGACTCTCCTTGTAGGGTCTTAGGTAAGCCCGAGAAACAGGACATCCTTTTATGTCTTGTGTTCATTTCCTAGAACTGCCATAACAAAGTACAAATTCCAACTTACAAAGGTTCAACTTACAATGATTTTTTTTTTTTACTTTATCATGGTGCTACCATGACACCAATTCAGTAGAAATCGGACCTCAAATACCTATTTAGCTATTCTGTTTTTCAGTACAGCATTTAATAAATTGCATAACACGTTTAACACCTTGTTATATAACATGCTTTGTGTTAGAGTATTTTGCCCAACAGTAGGCTGAGCATGTTTCAGGTAGAGTAGGCCAAGCCACGATAGTTGGTGAATTAGGTGCATTAAATATATTTTGACATATGATATTTTCAGCTTACTATGGGCTTATCAAGATGTAACCCCATCATCAGTTGAGAATCATCTGGATGACAGACTGGGTGTCTTCAAACAACTGAAACTAATTCTCTTACATAGGGTCTGGAAACCAGAAGTCCAAAATCACAGTGTCAGTGAGGCCATGCACCCCCTGGGGCTCCAAGAAAGCATCCTTTCTACTTCTTCTGTCTTCTGCTGGCTTCAGGTGTCCCCTCATCTAATCTCTACTTTCATCCTCACACAGTGTTCTCTCTGTGTCTCTATGTCTTCTCCTCTTTATAAGAACACCAGTCAGGGGACTTCCAACAAAATGGCGACAGGGCAGCCTGGTCTGTGAAACCCTCTGCAAAGGAGAACTGCAATGGGTCTCTGGCTCTCACCCCGGGGGCTGCAGACCCCAACATCGCAGCCTACTCTTCATACGGAGCTCAGCCATTGCCACCGCTGGGGTATCACAGCGGACTGGACAACCACTGCAGGGCAGACGCTGCTGCTGCCTCCGCCACCAGTAGCACATGACACCACCCGGGCCGGAGGCAGTCCACGACTTCATTCCTTGAAGCCCCTTCAGGGAAGATCTGCTGGGATCGCTGCCACCTCTCCTGCGACCGAGACGTCCTGCCCGCCGAGTGTCTCCTGCCTATGCCCTGAGGCAGGCATCCATCTCCAGTCTCTGCCAGTTCCTGTCCGGCTCCACCCCCTCTGGGGTGAGCAGCTGAGATAGCACCACATGCTGGCAATACAAGGTAACAACACCGAAACGGGAGAAACAAGCTTGAAAAAGACAAAGGCCAGAGTGGTGAACAGAGGGTGATCCGAACTGTCCCTCACAGCAGACCAGGGGAAACTGACCCCAACTGCAAACTAATTTACCAGCTTGAAAAGAAGGCTAGAAATCAGAACTGAAAGGACATTGGACTTAAGTGAAAAGTCTCAGAGTGTGCTTCATTGATTCTGTTAGTTTAATGACTTAATTCTATTCCTACTGTATTGTTCCTTTATTTTTTCCTCTTCCTTCCTTTTCTTCTCTTTTCTTCTCTCTGTAAACCATATCTTTGTATAGAGGAACAGCACACCAATAAGGTGGTTGGTTAGCTTGTATGTTAGCATCACTATATGTTTTAATTTTTTTTGTATGGGAGTTGGTTCATCTGTAGCTGTGGTCTATTGTTTTTATCTGTTTCAATATAGGTCTCTCTTTCCATTTGTTGGCACATGTTTGTTTCCCCCCTTACTCCTTTATCTCTCCACCCCCCTCTTCAACCCACTGTCTGTTCCATTCTCTTCCCTCTGCTAACCACATTTTATTTCAGGGAGTAAACCTACAGCCCCACTGCATAGACAGATTCCAAGGCAGTGGGAAGTGAGTTCTAGATTATCCACACACCTGTCAGCGAATACCAGGACCTGCAGATAGATTTTGAATAACAGCTCTCCCCTTAAGTAAATCTCAAAACTGCAAAAAGGGCCACCCTCAACCTACAGTGCAATGCCAGAATTGAACAAAGTAAGAGGGCATACATAAAGAATAGGAGATTGAACAAACAGAAGTAAAACCAATACCTTTACCCCTGAATCACAGAATTAAAGAAGACAGTGATGTGGAGGGAAGGAAAATGTAGGGAGGGGGAAAAACCGCACAAAGAAAAACCAAAAGAAGAATATAGGTCTCACACAGACCCCTGAGAGATCAGACACTGAGAAAACAGATTCTGGTACACAAACAATGAAGAGAACCCAGAATGACTGGTCACATGCAACAAACCCAGACATCAAGACATTAATGGAGAGAATTTAAAAAATTGAGGAAAGACAAGAGGAAAATAGGAAGGAGCTGATGTCAGAAATAACAGCAGTAAAGAATACTGTGATGGAAATGAATAACAGACTAATGAGCATGGAAAGCAGAATTAGCCAAGCAGAAGAAAGAATCTCAGAGCTCAAAGACCAAAACATAGAACTAACCCAAACTGTCAAAAGCATAGAAAAGAAGCTCAAAAAGACAGAACAGAACCTGCAAGAGATGAATGATCACTTCAAGAGACCAAACCTAAGAGTAATGGGGCTTCCTGAGGCAGAGAGAGAAACTGAAGCTACACTGGAACAAACATTTCATGAAATCATTCAAGAAAACTTCCTTCATCTCATCAAGTATAAAAAAATTCAAACACAAGAGATTCAGAGAACCCCTACAAGACAACAAATGAGAAGACCAACTCCCAAACACATAATAATTCCCCTAAACAAAGTAGCTATAAAAGAAAAAATCCTAAAGGCAGCAAGAGAAAAAGGCCAGACTACATACCAGGGAAGACCAATTTGAATAGCAGCAGATTTATCCACAGAAATCCTTCAGGCTAGGAGAGCCTGGAGCCCTATCTTCAAAGTTCTAAAAGATAAACAATTTCAACCAAGAATAACCTACCCAGCCAAACTAAGCTTCATTAGTGAGGGATAATTGAAATCTTTTCCAGATATCCAATCCCTAAGAACCTACGCTGCCACCAGACCACCTCTACAAGAAACACTTAAGAAAGTACTGAACACAGAAGAAAAAGAAAAAAGAACAACAACATTCTTCACAAGAGTACAGGCAAAAGTTTAAAAACACACATGAGCCAATTCCAAAACCCAAAGAAAGACAACAAACAAACAGGAACAACTCTGTAAGAACTTTATGACAGGAATCAACTCTTGCATTTCAATTATTAGCCTAAATGTGAATGGAATAAATGCACCACTGAAAAGACATAGAATGGCAAAATGGATAAAATATCATCAGGCCACAATCTATTGCCTTCAAGAGACTCACCTCACTAGAAAGCACACCCACAGACTCAAAGTAAGAGGATGGGAAACAAACTTTCAGGAAAATGGAATACAAAAGAAAGGAGGAGTAGCGATCTTAATTCCAGACAAAATACCCTTCAAGCTATTAAAAATCAAAAAAGATACAGAAGGCCACTACATAATGATAAAAGGCTCAATCTATCAACAAGAAATATCTATCCTAAACATATATGCACCCAACATAGGTGTGCCAACTTTCATAAAGCAACTTCCAAGAAAACTAAAGAAAGATATTGACTCTAACACCATCATAACTGGGGACTTTAATACCCCACTCACAACCCTAGACAGATCATCAGGACAAAAAATAAGCAAGAAGATCCGGAACCTCAATGTCACTTTGGACCAAATGGACTTAATTGATACCTATAGAACACTCCATTCAAAGACCACAGAATACACATTCTACTCATCACCGCATGGAACGTATTCTAAGATCAACCACATAATTGGCCATAAATAAAGCATAAGCAAATTTAAAAGGACCGAAATTCTACCATGCACCTTCTCGGACCACAGAGGACTAAAAATAAACATTGACACCAACAAGGTCCCTCCAAAACCCCCAAAGACATGGACACTAAACAGCATGATGCTAAACAACTCCTGTATCAATGATGAAATCAAAACAGAGATCAAAAGATACCTGGAAACAAATGAAAATGAAGAAACATCTTAGCAAAATATCTGGGACACCTTGAAAGTTGTAGTAAGAGGGGAATTTATATCCCTACAAACACACATGAGAAAATGGAAGGAACACAAATTAACAACCTAACAAGCCACCTAAAGAAGCTGGAAAAGCAAGACCACAAAAACCCTAATTTCAGCAGAAGAATCCAGATCACCAACATAAAAGCCCAAATCCAGGACATAGAAGACAAAAAGATAATACAAAAAATCAATGAAACAAAAAGCTGGTTCTTTGAAAGAATAAACAAGATTGATGGTCCCCTAGCTAGACTGACTAAGAAAAAATGAGAAAAAAGCCAAATAAGCACAATCAGAAACACAAAAGATGAAGTCACATGTGACCCTGAAGAAATACAAAAGATCACTAGAGTCTACTACATACACTTGTATGGAAACAAACTTGAAAACCTTAAGGAAATGGAGGACTTTCTGACATCACACAACCTACCTAGATTGAAACAAGAAGAAATTGAGACCCTAAATAGACCAATAACAATCAAGGAAATTGACTACATAATAAGAAAACTTCCTACAAAAAAAGCCCTGGTCCAGATGGCTTTCCAGCAGAATTCTACAAGACATTTAAGGAGGAGCTGATACCAATCCTACTGAAGGTATTCCAGGCGATTGAAAAAGATGGAACTCTCCCCAAATCATTTTACGAAGCAAACATCACATTGATACCCAAGCCAGGTAAAGATGCAACAAAGAAAGAGAACTACAGGTCAATATCTTTGATGAACACAGATGCTAAAATTATCAACAAGATCCTAGCAAACCGAATTCAGCAATACATCTCAAAAATCATCCATCATGACCAAGTAGGCTTCATCCCTGGGATGCAAGGCTGGTTCAAAATTCGTAAAACCAGAAATGTAATTAAATACATCAACAGATGTCAAAACAAAAACCACAGGATTATATCAGTAGATGCAGAAAAAGCTTTTGATAAAATCCAGCACCGCTTCTTGATAAAAACCCTTGAACATCTAGGCATATGGGGAACATACCTCAAAATAGTAAAAGCCATCTACGAGAAACCCACAGCCAGCATACTCCTAAATGGACAAAAAATTGGATCCATTTCCCCTGAAAACTGGAACAAGACAAGGATGCCCACTCTCACCCCTCCTGTTCAACATAGTATTGGAAGTCCTGGCTTGAGCAATCAGAGAAGAGGATGCAATCAGGGGTATCCAAACATGAAAAGAGGAAGTCAAGTTATCTCTCTTTGCAGATGATATGATTGTGTACCTTGAAAACCCAAGAGAACCTGTCAAAAACCTCCTTATACTGATAAAGTCCTTTGGCAAAGTCTCAGGATACAAAATAAATGTACAAAAGACAATCACATTTCTCTACACCAATAATAAACAAACAGAAACTCAAATAAAAAACACAATTCCACTCACAATAGCCACAAAAAAAATGAAATACCTTGGCATTTTCCTAACCAGAGACGTGAAAGACCTTTACAATGAAAATTACAAAACACTGCTCAAAGAAATCAAAGATGACACAAACAAACGGAAAAATATCTCATGCTCATGGATTGGAAGAATCAACATTGTGAAGATGTCCATCTTACCTAAGGCAATCTACAAATTCAATGCAATACCCATCAAATTACCAGCAACATTCTTCTCAGACCTAGATAATTTAACATAGGAATTCATGGTGGAAACACAAACGTCCAAGAATAACCAGAACAATCCTCAGCAAAAAAAAACAAAGCAGGTGGTATCACATTACCAGACTTCAATCTTTACTATAAAGCTACAATCATCAAAACAGCTTGGTATTGGTATAGGAACAGGCATATAGATCAATGGAATAGAATTGAGATTCCAGAAGCAAAACCTCAATTTCTCAACCAAGTCATCTTCGACAAGGCCTCTACCACCTACCAGTGGGGAGAGGAGAACCTATTCAGTAAATGGTGCTGGGAAAACTGGCTGATCACATGCAGAAGATTGAAACAGGACCCCCCATGCACAAAGGTTAACTCCAAATGGATCAGAGACCAAAATGTAAAACCTTAAACCATAAGAACCTTAGAAAAGGAAGGAAATACCCTCATGGAAATCGGAACTGGCATCCAATTCCTGAACAAAACCCCAAACGCACAGGTCATAAGAGAGAAGATAGACAAGTGGGACCTTATTAAACTGACAAGCTTCTGCAAGGCCAAAGAAACCATCAAGAGAGCAGGGAGACAGCCTACAGACTGGGAAAAAGTATTTGCCAACTCCAGGTCTGTCAAAGGCTTAACATCCTGGATCTACAAGGAACTAAAACGTGCTGAAAAGAAAAAAACAAACAACCCCATTATAAAATGGGCAAAAGATATGAACAGACACTTCACAAAAGAAGACATCCGAGCAGCCAACAAACACATGAAGAAATGCTCAACCTCACTAATCATCAGGGAGATGCAAATCAAAACCACACTGAGATACCACCTAACTCCAGTCAGAATGGCAATTATCAACAACTCAAAAAATAACAGCTGCTGGAGAGGGTGTGGTGAAAAGGGAACACTTCTACACTGTTGGTGGGAGTGTAAACTAGTGCAACCCCTGTGGAAAGCAGTGTGGCGATTCCTAAAAGCTCTAAATATCAACTTCCCATATGACCCCGCAATCCCCATACTGGGAATATACCTTGAAGAACTCAAATCACTATAAAAAAGATACCTGCACACGTATGTTTATCGCAGCATTGTTCACAATAGCAAGAACCTGGAAACAACCATGCTGCCCATCAAAAGAAGACTGGATTTTAAAAAATGTGATACATATACACAAAGGAATACTATGCAGCCATAAAAAAGAACAAAATCATGAATTTCGCAGCATCCTGGATGGAACTAGAGTCTATAAAACTGAGTGACCTCTCACAGAAACAAAGATCCGAGTATCACATGTTCTCACTCATATAATGGACCTTGAACATCCAATGTAATACTATAAGAAAATGACTGACGGTACTGGGAAACTATGATGGGGAAGGGAGATGAGATTAACAGTAGCAAATATCTGTCTGGGGATGGGGAACCACCTCTTATCAACAGGGTGCCTGAATGAAATGTAATTGTACACCTAACCCTTAACTGTACCCCACAAAACCATAATAAAAAAATATTGATTATGAAAAAAAAAAGAACACCAGTCATTAGATTTAGGGCCCATCCTAAATCTAGGATGACATCATCTTGAAATCCTTAACTAATGAAATCTGAAAAAAAATTACATTCAAATATGGACACATTCAAATGTTGGGGTAGACATTAGTTTTTGGTGGAGGAACCATTCAACCTTCCACAGGGTTTAACGCATATTCTGTTCCCAAAGAGAGCTGCACTCAGAATTTGTGTTTTCTCTCTCACCTAAACTTAACAAAGAAAAGAGAATCTACCTATTAGTGATTTTCTGCTAGTTTCCAAGAAGAATGCTAACCGTTTTAGATCTACTATCTCATTTAATCCTCATGATCAACGGTTCTCAACTTTTTGGCATCAGGAACCAGTTTCATGAAGGCAATTTCCCACAGACCAACAGGAGAGGGATGGTTTGGGAATGATTCAAGCACATTATATTAATTGTGCAGATCAGCAGCAGCATTAGTTTCTCTTAAGAAGCATGCAAACTAGAACTCACACATGCACAGTTCACAATAGGATCCGCACTCCTGTGAGAGTATAATGCCATCGCTCATCTGACAGAAGAGCTTGCTTCACTAGCTCACCCATCACTCACCTCATGCTGTTCACCCCAATTCCTAACAGGCCACGAATCAGTACTGGTCCATGGCCTGGGGATTGGGGACCCCTGCTCATGACAACTCCAAAAGGAGAGCAAAAACTAAGATTTAGAAAAGTTAAGTTACTAGTTACTAGTTAGTAATGGAACAGGAGATTTAATCAGGCCACAACCCCTACAATGGACAGCCTCTCTTGGAATAGAAATGGAGGTGACCATCTGGGGAATTGGACACGGGAAGCTGGAAAGACATCACTAGCCACAAGAGATTCAGTGCCTTCTGGGTTCTCCAGGAAGAGGCCTATTACCAGTCTGGAATGGTCCAAATCCTCCCCACGGCCAAGGGGGCCATGGGACACCCCAGCCTGTGAGACTATACTTCCTAGCATTACATTTGGAACTAGCGCTGCCTGATATGGCTAATGAATTTCACAATCAAAAGCTAAAGTGAATTAGCTGTAGCAGATGTTTTTACTCTGGGAACTCCCAGACCTTTCTGGCCATTCCTTTATCCTTCAAGGGGATAAAACGCTCCCCTTCCATTATGTGTTGTCATTGGAGCATTGCACAACTTTATCAAACTTTTTATTCTGGAAACTGAATTAATTTTCTGCAAGGGGGTTTTTGTGTGGCTCTTTAATCACATTTACTGGGGAACATGTGTACTGTAGGGCCGAGAGCAGATTATGGTTTCCAGAAAGGCCACTTTCAAAAGGAGATTGCCCTCACTCCCGAGGCCTCCATCTGAAGGTCCCCGGGTTTTGTGAAGAGGAAAAAATTAATTACTATTTTAATAACGAAGCCAAGCCTGCTGAAAATCCTCTTAGAGAGTGGCTGGGTGATGTAATGGCTGGCGGGGGGGATATTGAAAGCCCCGGCCACACAGCCAGGCCTTCCCTTTCTATTCACTCCTGTAAGATGATACGGGCGGCTGGGTCACACATTAGGGAATTAAAAATATAATAATAACAATTGTTTCTCGGGAAGGGGAAAAGTCATGATCCTGAGCCAACATGCTGGCAGAAATTCACATCTGTCTCAGCCTCCATCTTGGCCGGACACTGGAAGCAGAAGGACAAGAAATTGGGGCTGCCCTCCCTTTCCAGGTTGGTTCAGGAAGCCCCCCTGATTCCAGGGTCAGACAGCTTCTGACTGAGCAGCCCCTGAGACAGTGAGGGATGATCTCTGACCCCATGGGCAGCGCTGTGACAAGATTCGGGTCTATGATGGCGGCTCTCACTGGGTTCATTTGTCTCCAGAACTCAGTGGGAAACAGGGCCATGTTCTCATCTCTAATCCCCCAGACACTTCACCTGTCTGGTTTCTAAAAGGAAAAGAGGAGTTTTCACTTTTGTTTCTTTTCATTTTTGTTTTGTTTTATTTCTTCTGAAAGGTAAAAATTTTGCAGCAGAATCATATCATGGAGGGGTGTGTCTTATGTGAATCCTCCCCCCATGTTCTCTCCTTACCAGGCAATGGTCACAGCAGCAAAAAGAGCGGGGTCTCAGAAGTTGATAGATCAGGCCCTCAGACCCGTGAAAGTGTTCCCATCAAGATGCTCACTGATTCTCCCATGAATGTTGACAGTTTGGAAATCAGATGGAGAGGATAATAAGGCAAAACTCTGGATCTAAGACAACCTGACACCAAGCAACCTGTTGCTATCATAGACCCCGTCTCTTTACCTTTTTGTCTTTTTCTCTGTGGTGGACTTTCATCTCTTTGCCCACCTTCACCTCTCTGTCATCTACCTCCTCATCTTCACAAAGTGTGACTCTGGCACCGTGTTCAACCCACACTCAGAACAAAGGGCTGGCTAGACCACAGGCACCAGCAAGTACACAAGATCATTAACAGGACACACAAGAGGCAGGGCCCAGGAAGGTGTGCTCTAATTTTAGATCTATTCTACTTAAAAAAGAAACAACTAAAAATCACCACTAACCAGATATGGTGGCTTATGCCTGTTATCTCAGGATTTTGGGAGGCCATGGCATGAGGATCACTTGAACCAAAGAGTCCAAGACCAATCTGGCAACACAGCAAGATTCCATGTCTACCAAAAGTTTTTTTAAAAAACTACGTGGGTGTGGTGTACACCTGTAGTCCCAGTTACTTGGGAAGCTGAGGCAGGAGGATCACTTGTACGCAGGAGGTTGAGGCTTCAGTGAGTCATGATCATGCCACTGTACCCCAGTCTGGGTGATAGAGTGAGATCCCAATTCCAAAAACCAAAAATAATAATTGCCGTGTATGAGTTCATGCATGTGTGTTTGTGTGTGTGTAAAACCTGTAAAGGAAATGTCCATTAGATCAAAGAATCCAGAAAGAAATCCCAGCCCTACCATAAATGATATATTGGTGACGATTCTACAAAATCACATAAAAGCAAAAGTATAAGAACTACATAAGATACATAAGTGTCAGCACTCACTTCAAATGTTTAACAGAAAGTCCAAAATGAAGGCATTAGCAGTTGAGAGAGACCCATTAATAAGAGAAAGACACATCACAACGTAAAGACAGTACAGACAATGGCATGAGAAGCTTGCTGATGGTTTTAACGTAAGCAAATGAAACGCAAAGGAGCATCTACAGCTGGTCTATAGCTGTGACCCCGGGAAATGGAGCAGCCGCCCTTTCCATTGTTTCTGGAGTATGAGTATGACTGAGCCCAACCAACTCATCGAGAGCAGCCAGCTCACTTCCCGGCTAGACCACAGAGACTGGTAAATGCCCAAGACTGTGCACAGCCTGACACAAGGAGCTGACAGGAACATGGGAGCCCAGAGGGGAGTGACTGACATGGTGCTGAGCTGGCCTGGATGCTGGAGCAGCCCTGAGTGAAGAGAGGACTTCAGGGCATTTCAGGGACAGGGAAGAGGGACACAACGCTTAGTGGTACAGCACAGAGATCAGCTCTGATGATGACCTCCCTGGGCATGTAAACTTCCCGAGTCTCCAGTCTCACTCTTCAGCCCCAGAAGGTTCCCCATCTCCTTCCCTATCCTCATGGATTTAGAGACCACTCTCCCTCCTTGTAAGTGCTCATTCACTTTAATTTAATTCTTTGGACAACTTCTGACGAATCTTTTAATTAGCCTGTAAGAGAAGTCAAGTAAATGTCATGAGGCTGTACTTATGAGATCAGTGCCCACACCCAAATATGTACACAAAACAAAGATTAGAATAAATGCTGTATCCTTGTTCTTTTTCCTCCGTGTTAAAATTACCTTAAAAAGCTCATGACTTTGAGGCCTAGGTGAGAGGATTGCCTGAGCCCAGGGATTCAAGACCAGTCTGGGCAACTTGGTGAGACCTTGTCTCTACAATAAATAATAAAAAAAAAAATAGCTGGGTACGGTGGTGTGTAGCTGTAGTTCCACCTACTTGGAAGGTTGAGGTGGAAAGATAACCTGAGTTCAACAGGTCGAGACTGCAGTGGCCATGAACGTGCCTGGGCGACAGAGTGGGACTCCAACTCAAAAAAAAAAAAACAGAATAAAGGGATGATCGTGCTTTTTATTTCCAAGAATAAAATCTGGGCCCTGTCTCATATTGTCAAGGACCGCAGGACTTCCAACAAGCCCCTAGGGCTCTAGCTCCCTGCGTCTCTTTGGAACGTCATACAGGTAGCTGAGTGAACTCTTTTCTCTTTTTAAAGCAGAAGACAGGGTGTTCCATTTACTCTCTGGAGGTCTCATGCTGACATTTCAACTTCCTCCATGGAGCAGTCGGCCAGGCCCAGGGGAATGTTTACCCACAAGGAGCATCACCTGCCAGAGAATAACCGCAGGCAAGAAGCCGACCTGAGGATGTCAGGTGACCCGATGGTCCTCAACTCCATCCTCTGCTAAAACTCTTATTCCACAGTGCCCTCCCTCTCCCTTCCTTGTATTCCTTCCAAGTGAGAAATATTAGAGCCTCATGAATAAGCTAGGCTGAGAGTATGAGTGTTAGGAAGAAGACGCCAGAGACAAGGGGAAATAGATTTTTTTTAATCCACTAGTTTCCACCTTTTGGACAGTAAAACCATCCAAACAACAAGGCAGCTCCTGCCCAATTCCCACCTGTGGAAAGGGCACGTGCTCCATTTCCATTGGCCATAAATGAGGCACATGCACCCCGAAAAGGATGTGCTAACAAACTTTCCCTCCTCCCATATCTTCTGGGCAGAGGACCCTGCTCCTGTCCTGGACACTGCATCTGGTCATTGTGCTTCTGGCTGGGTGCCTGGATGCCCAACCTTGCCAACCAGGAGCACAGCCACCAAAGAAGAGGGTGCACACTGGGGCTTATGTCCTGCAGCTTGAGGAGCTTGAGGGAGGCCAGGCTGTCCAAATCTTGGGAACCCATTCATTTCAAGGCAGGTAGGTGAGTGTACTAAACCCAGCCTGCTCACACAGCACAGTGCCATGGGATCATTCTACCTGCCCTTACGTGAGTCACCTCACTTCAGACATGGGCACACATCCTGGGTCTGCATGCCCAGCCAAGAGTGACTTACAGCCAGATTGTACCTATCAGTTTCCCCCAAATCCTAAGGCTGGACTGCAGTGGCCCGATCACAGTTTACCACAGCCTCGACTTTGGGCTCAGGTGATCCTTCCACCTCAGCCTCCCGAGTAGCTGGGACTAAAGGCATGTGCCACCACGTCCTGTCAACTTTTTAATTTTTTGTAGAGACAGGGTCTTGCTATTTTGCTCAGATTGGCTTTGAATTCCTGGGCTCATGTGATCCTTCCACCTCAGTCTCTCAAAGTGCTGGGATTACAGGTGTGAGTTACCCTGCCCAGCCTATACTGGATGATTTTTAAACTGAAGCTTAAGACCCACAGTCCAAAAACCCAAAAACTGAACTATAATGCAAAACTTGTCACATTGCCCAGGCAGAATGTTACATAGGTAACTCTCCCAGTTGGAGAAGCAAACTCTATCCTTCTCCTGCAAATACATATTTAGCTTCAAAAACAAGAAGAATGACATGAATTCTTTCCATTCTCCATTGAATAGAAAGAAAATGTATCAGACTAACAAATGGGGAAGTTTTATTAGCTGTTTATAACCTGTATTTTTTCTAAATTGCCGGAGTTAGCATAAAAGAGACGTGTCGCGCTGCTGTGGAGTCTCCCAGATAGGATTATGAATTCTGTGACAGCACATTTGCCTTGATATCAATATGTTTTTTCATGAATTGCAAAGAAAAGCAGGTGTATAAAAATAAAACTCACATAAAATATAAATTATCATTGTGCAAGTTAATTCCATACCCTCAGGATACAATAGCTCATGCACTTTTTATTTGCAAAAAAATGTTTGTGAGTTACTTTTTGAGATTTATTTATTTATTTCTATTTATTTAACATTGTTCCCCTCACTGAGAGAACTCTGTGAGATAGACATCTTATTTCCATAACCGTCCCTGGGGGACAATAGTCATAAAATGTTTCTGTATTAACCTCAATATCCCAGATAATATAATGCAGAGCGTGTCATCCAAAAAGCGCACGGTGCTGCAGTCAAAGCACCTCCTTAGAGGGACTTGCCAAGGAGAAATGGAAGCAAGCATTTCTCCTCATCGGAGGTAGTGCTGGTGCATGGAGTAGATGCATGAGAGCAGGAGGTGTCTGTGAAGCTGCACTCGTTTCTGTGATTGACGTAGGGTCCACCTGCTGTGGGCACCGTGGATGTCGTCATGTCAGAACTGCCTCAGTTTTGTTAATGTACCTACTTCTGTGTTTGAAATGCTATTCTATGGAAAAGAGAAGAGCGTATAAACCTTTGGTGAACAGGTTGCTGTCTGCTCTGCCTCACAAAGGATTTAAGACTCGCCAGAAACTTCCAGAGAGGCCTCCCTGACACACGCCATCCACAGAGCATGGAGCCAGCTGGAGCTGCCCAGGCTGCATCACCTTGGGCACTGGAGCTTTCAGCAGGATGTAGTCCTGGCTCAGAGGGTTTTGATGGGTCTGGACAGCACCTGGAATCTCCCAGGTGGTGGTGTGGTTACAGCCATCCTAGGCATATCTCTGGATCCACTCTCCTGCCAAAGGATCAGCAAGATGCTGGAAGATACCCTAATGTAGTTCAATCTTGGAAGAGCACCCAAGCTTGACACAGCCTGACTGGGTTCCTATCCCCACTGCCCAAAAAAGCAAAAACTGATGCAGCCGTTACAATGGAGAAAGTTTGCTATCACAAAGCAGCTGAATCAGAGGATGGGAGGATTTTCTCAAATCTGCCTCCTGGAAAATTCAGAGATTAAAGCTTTTAAGGGGAGCTTGCTGAGTGGAAGGATAAGGAGTGCTGATTGGTTGATGATGTCATGAGGGTGTCAAGATTGTCTTCCTGTAGCAGAGTCAATTTCTGAGAGGGATCTTGGGTTCATCAGAGTCTGAAAAATATCTCAAGCACCACTATCAGGTCTTGCAATAGATGCTACCTGTAAGGCAAGTCCTAGAACCACAAAAAACCCACTGTAGAAGTCCTAAGCCCATTATTTAAAGGGACAATGTGAATATTTTGGTCAGCTGTTCAGGGCAGCTTCCCCCTTTCCTGAGCTCAGGTCATGATTTTTATACAAATGGTTTCAGTGTAGGAGGTGTGGTCTATGAACCACCCTAGGAGCAGTTGCTGACAGCCATCCAGGTACAGTCCAGATGCTCCTCTTGGTCTTGGCCCTGTAGTCGACCCCAGAGTCCACAGTTCTCTTCCTGCTGCCCCCACACCTGTCTCCATCTCCAGTCTCAGACCTGGCTGAAATGCTGCCTTCACTCTTCCCCAAAATACATGTACAGAAGAAAAAACTGGTTCTCCTGCTTCCAGCTGTGTCTTCCTCCGTTTTGTGACTCTTCTTCTCTACCTTCCCCCCATCCAGCCTGGGAGGCATGTAAGGAAGAAGTGACATTGACCTCTTATCATCTGGTCCAAGGGAGCTTCTCAATTAAGGTCCTGCTGAATGAAGTTGAATGAATGAAATGGCCCCTGAAGAACTGTTACAGAAGAAAAACATCCTCTTCATCCCATTCCCTCTTGAGTCTAATCTCATGAGTCTTATGTCTATCTTTTGAAAATCTCCACAGCAAGACTGGGCAGTTTTTATAAGCAAAACCATGTTAGGAGCTCACAGAATGCTTCCGTATCCATTCTCTATTCTCTGCATCCTGCAGGGGCCACATGTGTGGTTTCTTGTTTATGATATATGGAGGAAGATCCACATTTGCTGAGTCCGAGGCCAACTGCAGTCATCTTCTGTGATCCACATGCTTACTGTCCATCAGTTCCTAGGGGAAAGGACCCAGGAGACTCCACAGAGTGCCCATTTTGGATGCGGATCCCCTAGATCCAAGGCATCAGGATCTCTGAGGTAGCAGGCATCGGGAAAAATACAAAAACACCCATTCAGGTGACCAAGAAAGAAGTCAATCTGATGCATTGAGTCACTGAGATTTGGGAAATACCTATGATACATCATCCTGGCCACCAAATCATGCTCCTTGTTTTCCAAAAAAAAAAAAAACTTCTCTTTTCTTTCTACTTCTGTTTTGGGATCAAGAGAGATTGAAAGCATGCTCTATCACTTTCTTCTAAGTAAACCAGTCATGGAGCTTTGTTCTCCCAAAGGAAAGAATCCCTGTTTGTTTGTTTGTTTTTGTTTTCTTTTTTTGAGTTGGAGTCTCACTCTGTCACCTGGGCTGGAGGGCAGTGGCACTCTCACAGCCACGGCCACTCCATTGTCGATCTCTGGGCTCAGGTGATTCTCCCACCTCAGCCTTCCAAAGAGCCGGAACTACAGATGTGCACTACCACACCCAGCTAATTTTTTTTTAATCTATTGTAAGAGATGAGGTCTCACCAAATTGCCCAGGTTATTCTTGAACCCATGAGCTCAGGCAATCCCCTCACCTCAGCCACCCAAAGTGCTGGGATTACAAGCTTGAGCCCCCGTGCCTGACCAGAATACTTTTTTTTAACCAAAGAAGCAGAGTTATAAGATAATATGACTGATATTTTAATTCATTGAATTTTCTCTGAATATTACATCTTGACTGCTTGGCACAGAAATAAGAATACTTGGGGAACCCTCGTCTGAATATCTAAAGCTGGTTTTTTGACCCTGGTGGTAGTGCCGACCACACCCTCCTTCATTGGGCATAATTATAGTATTGTGCAAGACTCCATAGCAATGAAATATACTTAGTACATCCTGTAGCATCTAGCACTGTGCCTTGACACTTGGTAAATATTTGATGAGCCCATACAATATCAGCTCTGCTGGGATATACTGTTCATGAGTCTTTTTATTGAGAGTGCATTTCTTAATTATATTGATCACTCGTATCATGTGAACGATAATTGGTTCTTTTCTTCTGACCATATATTTTTAATGAAGTGCTTCTGACCTCTTTGTAACGGCAAAGTATGTCTTCCAGATTAAGTGTATCCCTTACGGTGGACGCCTGCCATCACTCTTCCTTTGAATGGTGGAGAGTCAAACTTGCAGTCGGCGGGGACATGAGTTTACTTATCTATCAGGAAAGCTGCCTTGACCATCGGGTACTGGCTGCCCGGAACTGCTGAGAGACATCACAACAATGATCACAATTTCCAGACAAAGTAACTAATGCAAGACCACTCACGGCACTGCAGGGCAGGAGAGTCAGTCCAAAACCTTGACCGAGGGGCCCAGCACTTTGTTTTTTCGTCTATGTAGTGCTCTTCTGAGGTCCGAGTTTAGACAGAGACACATACACTACAAGTTAAAGCAATGTGGGAGCATCTTCAGTGTCTCTCCCAGAGATGGAGTGTTGATCTTTCATACCCTCCTCTCCTGGCACCATGAAGGGGACTGTGCTTGAAATATTCTCTCCCTCTCATGTCAGGCCTTCCCATGGGTCCTCCCCTGACTGAGACTGCACTGACCCTGTAGTGTGTGGCTTGATTTTACCAAAAGGACACACCTCCCTCCTCACACCAAACATTACCTGTCCCACACATGGGCACACATCTGGGACCTGCATGTTCAACCAAGAGTGACTTGCAGACAAATTTTACCTGTCAGTCCAGTTTCCCCCAATTCCTAAGAGAGCCTGCAATGACTTCACCAGTGTCCCCTGTCCTCCTGGGTGTGTTGGGGATACCCCCGAAGCCATAATGCTGGCTGACCTCTTGGAAAAGCAACTTGCTCAGATGGGAACCACCCCAAGAAGCTGCAAGCTTCACTTTCTACCCCAGACAATGCCAGGAAATGAGTCGCCATGTCAGGTGCTGTGGTCTGAATGTCTATGTCCCCCCAAAACTCATATGTTGAAATTGTCACCCCCAAGGTGAAGGTATAAGGAGGTAGGGGCTGTAGGAGGTGATAAGGTCATGAGGGTGGAGCCCTCGAGAATGGAATCAGTGCCCTTATGAAAAAGACTCCCTGGCTCCTTCCACCAGGTGAAGACGCAGCAAGAAGATGTCATCTATGAGCCAGGAAACAGTCTTCCAGACACAGGTCTGCCAATACCTTGATTTTGGACATCCAGCACATAGGAAGAACATTTCTCTTGTCCATAAGTCACCCAGTATACTATATTCTGTTGTGGCAACTCCAACTAACAATGACACAGGGGGACAAAGGACAGCTCCATTGACCGGGATGGGGTTAACACCACATGTGACTGGGGCCTTTTGTCCCTGGAGGAGAAAGAACTCTAGCTGGTCCCCAGTGGAGAGGGTCCCTCCTCTCCTCCGTTAACCTGGGACACACCCTCAGTACATCACTCCAGGCAGAGTCCTGCTTCTGTGAACCAGCCTGAGAGTAGAGGATAGAGTGTCCCAGGAGGCAAGCCCCTAGACAGAACCTTCCCCTGCGCTGTGCAGAACACTGGCAGGCCTTGGCACAGGTAGTAGGAAATTTGCTAGGACTCCACTGTGGTAGAGTGGTTTGGGATGGGCAGGGCAATAACTCTGGAATCTCAGAAGTGTGAGGAACATAGTGAATACAAAGATTGCAGAATTGGGGGCTGCAACAAGTGTCAATTCACTGAGGAGACAGAATGACAGATCTGCTGGTCAACCCATTAAATCAATATGTGAGAATAAGAGACCCATCCCAAGGGGATAGCAGAAAGAGTCCACCCAATGGAGGATCTGTAGGTTGGACAGGGAGGTGGGCCATGCAGTGATACAACAGGTGCTCATGAACAGACATGCCTTGGCAACAGCAATGGGGCCACACGCAGGCCCTGGCACAGGCTCACTTCCTGAGGCTTGCAAGCCACCACCACTGCAGGATACCCAACCCACCAGCAATGAGACCCACTCCAAGTCTCCAGCTCCAAGCCCCAGCACAGAACCATCTTTGGAGGGGTCTAACCAGCCACTTCTTAGCAGGACACTTTTGTGGGAACTGTCCCACCTGAAGGCACCGTTTCATACCAATCAGGACTGATACATGCTCTGGGTATGGCT
Source organism: Carlito syrichta (assembly GCF_000164805.1). Classification (NCBI taxonomy): domain Eukaryota; kingdom Metazoa; phylum Chordata; class Mammalia; order Primates; family Tarsiidae; genus Carlito; species Carlito syrichta. Next base: position 124,883 of record NW_007253015.1, on the reverse strand, counting down.
TTGCTGCCCTTACCACAGAGATTCAGCCATCACCTCAGTCTCAGGGTTGGACCCACTCTCACGGGGTCAGGTGTGAGACATGCAAGTCCAGAAACAGCCCCCAGCAGAGAAGCTGCAGTGGTGGGTGTATGGCCTAGGACACCTGCCCCATCACTGAGCCCTTCAGGAAACCAAGTTGACAGGTGTAGAGTGGTCTCCTGACAGGACTGTGGAAGGTGACATGCAGGAATGGGTCATGAGAGGTGGCATGCAACTACGGGCCATGGAACGTGACACTTAGGGACAGGCAATGGGAGATGACACACAGGGACAGGCCATGGGAGGTGATAAATAGGGACAGCACAGCAAGACCCAGCTGGGAGGAGTCTAATACAAATTTTTGGATTATTTTGGACATCAATTTCTTAAGAGAAAACTTTCCCAACCTCTGAAGGGGACTCTTGGCCCAGAACTTGAAATCATGTATACCTGGTGTCCTCAGGGGACTTCCTCACACTCACTCAAAGCATAAAAGTAAGGGTTGTCAGGTACATGGCAGGTATGCGTCCCCACAGCACATTCCCAAGTGAGCAGACAAAAGCTGGGCACGTGGGTCTCACACCCAAAGCACCAGATTCATGCGTGAATGCATCAGGCATCAGTACTGGGATTCATTTTCTGATGGTCACCCGCCTTCAAGCCACCTATGATCCAGTTTTGGCAGCTATTGTGTGAACATGCACACACATGTGCCCATGTGTGCACACCTGCACACACCATGCTCAACTGACCCACAGTAGAAAGGCCGATGTATAAAAGGGAAACTTTGTTTTTTTCTCTTCAAGGTATCTACATAACAAGACTCATGTCCCTTCTGAACCCACCATACTGTTCCCAGATTACAGGCCCTCGGGACACTGCAAATCTTGTGGAGAAACCAACAATGCACCGAGTTTCCATGGAACATGCCAGGGACATTGGTCTTCATACCTTGTTCCAGAAGTACCCATGATGATGTTATAAAGATTCAGTTCGTGAAATCATTACCCTGAGAGGGGTTTGGAAACAGCATATCAGGCTAGATAGTGGTTCTGTTCAAGAAAGCAATAAAATAAGAGTGATGGAAAGCTACAGTTTGACAAGCACTGTGCTAAATGCCTTGTGCCAATGAAAACACTTAATCATCTCCACAATGGAAGCCAGAAATGCAGATAAAGAGAACACGGTATAACCAGGGCTTTGGTCCAGGAAGGACCCTTGAGCTCTTCAGGCTTCCAGTGGGAGGCAGGCAGAAGACTCGCTCTTCTGAGAAAAACAGACCAGAGGCCACACGTGGTGGCTCATGCTTGTAATCCTTGGGAGGCTGAGACCAGAGCCCTGGAAGATAAGAGTTCAAGACCAGCCTGAGTATCATAAGCGAGATTCCATCTCTAAAAATAAAAAGAAAATAATAAAATGTAAGAAGGAAAAATAGACCAGGAATAAAGGACACACTCTGAGCCTCTGCCTTGCTACCAAGGCTGATGATGGCACACGGGGGCCTGGTAGGCAGTGCTGGGCTTGAGAAGAAACACCCTAAGTAACATGGCTCCTACAGCAGAGCAGCCATGTACTCATCATATGCTTTGCTCTTCAGAAGAAGTCTGTGAACAGCTATTTTGTATGTGGGGGTAATGTTGGAAAACAAACACAGACGGCAGAGATTGCGGTTCCTGAGGGCAGGGCTCTCCAGGGGAAGGAAGTGAGTCTGAAGGGTGCACTTGGAATCTGAACATAACCTCCATGTGCATCTCACATGATGGCAGAAGACAGTTTTAGAATCAGAGGCGGAAAATAGGGCTGGAAACTAATGATTATGACTTGTGGGGGAATCTGTTTCTACAGCACTTTATGTGCTAGGACATTTGTTCAGGATCCACTCCCCAAGGCTGTCACACAGTTGGCACTTCACACAAGTGTATGAGAGCAAATGAAATCAAAGCATAAGTGATGTCAGACAGGGATAAGGTGAATGTCTTAGTTTAAAATAGAGTCAACCAGACATTACTTGCAACTTCTTTGAGGCACATCAAAGCAAGGAATTTATTTATTTCTCTAATAAACATTACTAGTTGTTTACTATCTGCAGGGCACAAGACATGGCTTTAGGTACAGGGTAGGGAGAAAATTCAGACCCACTTCCTCTCTCCCACTGCTGGTAGTCTTATGCCTGGTTAACCTTAGTATTTGGGTGTTTTTTTTTTTTCGCCTGGATAAACTTTAGGAAAAAAAATAATGTGCGGATAGCCAACAGAAGATCTTCAAGAGAGTGTCTGTAAATGTTCTTCTCTGAAAAAGTATGAAAACTCCTGAACGTGTGGTTTTAAGCGTCTGGATCCTTTACTAGGTATCTTCCATGCTACTAACAGGGCAATGAAACTAAAAACATTTAGAAGTGAAAATGTTCTCTGACTTTTTCATGATGATTAAACACTAAAGGAAGAAAAACGTGCTTTTGTATAATTTTCTTTGCTACTATAAAAATTTTACCACTAAAAGTATAATCCCACTGAGAATGAAAGGAATTGAGTTAGTCTTTTGAACTATTTTTAGGAGACTAGGTGTTGACAATATGATTTTTTTTAAAGGCATTGTCCCATCAAACCAAATCAAGTCAACAGAATAATTGGTCCATACCATTCCTTGCCCAGCCTATATTGTCCTAGCTATGAACACCTGTAAAATGCCCCACCCACGAAAGACATCAGAAGGCTTCATTATTTGTAATAAGTTGTTCTGAATAATATGACTTCCTTGTCTTTTTAAATCTTTTATTTAGCCTTTTTAAAAATTTACATATTTCACAAACAGTTGTCCAGTGAAGTCTGTCTCCCCACCTGTTTGCTGGTCTCCCTCCTCCTTCCCCAGAGGAATTCAGCAATGACAGTGTCCTGCACCCCCTTCTAGAAATACTCTAAGACATAGCAACAGATGCACCCTGGAGTCCTCTTTTAACTTTCTTTAGGTTTCATGTAAGGGCAACAAATTCTGCACACTGTTCTAAATCTTGCTGTTTTTAGCTGGCATTACCTAAGAGATCGTTTCATGGCAACTATAAAGTCCCTTCTCATTTTGGTAAAGCTATGTATTGTTCTTTCTACAGATCCCTAAATAAGCAGATAAATAAAGATGAGACACCACTGTACGGCCCCAAAGAGTACATAGGGGACTATAAAATTCCTGGATCCAAGCACATGGCTCCACAGAACATGGGACCATGTGAGTCAGATGTGCTGTTCAGTGGAAGGGCTCAGATCACCAGGGTGGATCATGGAGCCTCCTTGAGACCTATACTTAGAGCTTCCTCACTCCAGTGCATCCCAGCACAGAGCCCAGGGGCTGGGAATTCCCAATACTGAGCCCCAGTGGGCCATCAGTAGCACTGGATGAACGAACCTGCCAGTGTGTCCTCCACACAGACACCCCACATCAGAACCATTCTGGATGCTTTTTTAAAATGAGGTTGCTGACCTGCCCCAGGTTTCCTGAACTCACACCTGTGGCTGGGCTGGGAAAGTCCATTTGAGACATGTTTCTCATGCATTTCTACAATTCTAAGATACAGACCCTCTGGACAAAGGGTTGCAAAACAAACGTGGAATATTTCCTTACTACACAAGCCTTTCAAGAGACCGTGGGATACAGTTTTTCTTTCAGGGATTTCTAATACTTCCCAGGATCAGAATTTTCAAGCCAAATTTTCTGCTTTATAAAATAATAAATTATTAGAACTGACTTCTGTCTAAAACCACTCATATACCTCATATTATAGATAATACCGCCATTAAAATATTGTGATAGCATTGTTGTGTGCCATTCCTGTTCAAGGAAGTTGACTAAGTTATCCCCAAAGTCGACCCAACACTCTGTACCATCTGTCTGGTGGCTAGACAGGGTGTTTGAAATGGGAAAATTATTCTAAAGTAGAATCTTAAATGAAGATAATTACTGGAGTATCTTGGTAGTTAGTGAACAGCGAAACAAATTATCTAAAATGTGTAATATAACATCTTTATCTAAGTTAGAGCTTATTGTTTCCAAAAGTACAGTTCCATGAAAAGTCCACAATTAGGGTACCTTTTGCAATTTCTGAGGTGTTTACTAGTGTTCAGGGAATCCTAACCTCTTCACGGTTGCATGCACTGAGCACTGCACTGGTAGGGCAGTGAAAGAAAGGGGTCCCGCTGCAAAAGCCCTAAACACTTGTCACCTGCACTAGCCCCAAGCACCTGTCACCTGCACTAGCTTCAAGCACCTGTCAGCTGCACTACCCTAACCACTCATCACCTGCAGTGTCAGGGGTTCTGGGAGCTGTGTCTATGTAGCATGCTGCATTAACCCTAAGCACCTGTTGCCTGCAGGGTCCAGGACTCCAGCAGCCACATCCATGCAACACACTGCACTAGCTCTAAGCACCCATCGCCTGCAGGATCAGGGACTCCAGGGCCTCTGGGAGCCATGTCCATGAACATGCTGCACTAGCCCTAAATACCTGTCGCCTGCAGAGTCAGGATCCATACCCGCTCAACATCACAGAAAGAGTTTTGCACCCTAATAATCACTTTAGACACAATAGACACATTCTGCCTCAATTTCAAGCCACGTGGGCTCCCTAGAGGAGTGTCAGCTGCCACTTCCGCCGGGCAGTGTGCCTAACACAGTGCTTTGCACCCAGGGCATCAGCATGTTTCTTGAGTTTAAATAGCCAGGATTCTTAAATCTTAAGTCATTTCATAATTATGTGCTGAGGACCTACTAGGCTCCAGTCACTTTTTGCTTCACTCTGGGAGCAAAATAATTGTCAAGAAATAGCCCCTTTCCTGAAGGAAAATGTCATCTCCTGGGTGAGACCATCAAGGGTTTCACCAGGGCAACCATGGAAGCATGGGCTAGGGGAGGAGATAAACATTGGGTAAGTGCCCAGCCCAGACTTAGGGAGGAGAAGGAGCCCCCCAATAGTATGAGACTCAAAGTGCTCAAAGGTAAAACTGTTTAAAAGTTTATAACCTGTTTTTAACTGTCTGGATACTGAGAGTGGAAAGTTGGATTAAAAGAGACAAAAAGAAATATCAAAGTTATTTTTATGATGTCTAAGCTCACTGAACCTGTCGGCATCTACATGAGAATGCCCTTGAGTGGTTTCATCTATGTCTGCATCTTAGCAGAGTATAGGACACGGTTGAAACAGGCAACCATAAACTTACCACAGCCCAAATAACAGTAAAACAACATGGGCAAGGTCAAAACATGGCCATTGAACTAAACTTGGTCAACTTAACTGTGTTTTTTACATTCTGTTGTTTGGTAAAGAAAGCCAAAGTTAAGCATGGCTCAAACCTACAGGTTAATTCTTTGGGATTTTACTCAAAAGGACCAGTCTCTTAGACACAACACTGAATAACCCCAATAGACAGTTTGGTATGATAAAACTTCCAACTCCAATATTCTACATAGTTGTGGCTGAACTTGACTTTTTATTTTTCATTTTGGTTTGTCATGAGAGGATATAGAAATGGGTAATAATTTGTTTAAACAATAGGAAAAAAATCTTTATAAGCTAATGTCTTTACATGACTCTATCTCTGGAGAAAAATTCCAGAGATAAACAGTGTTTGACTCCAAAGTCAAACTTCATAAAACATCCAATGTGAACACCAGTCACAGATGATTTCTAATTTGAATGCCAGAATTTCATTCGGTGCAACGTGATATTTTCTTACTAGAAAATTGGAACCCACCTGCCCCTCCAGAGGGGTGGGAGTGAAAGTCATCATTCAGGAGTTCTGACCATGGCACTAGCCTCCATTGCAGTTGGAGCTGACCATGCCCAGCTACCCAGCACCATCTCGGGAACTCAAGACCCACATCTCCCTGACTCTGCCACGCAGTACCATCACAAGAGTTCTAGTATGTGACTCCCTGACTCTGTCACATGGCACCATCTCAGGAACTCCAACTCCATGTCTCCCTCACTTCGGCCATGCAGCACCATCTCAGAAGCACCAGCTTGTCTCCCTGACCTAACCATGCAGCACCATCTCAGGAACTCTAACCCCATCTCACTGACTCAGAGCTCCAGACCACATCTCCCTGACCCTGCCATGGCACCATATCAGGAGCTCCAGTCCACATCTTCCTGAACCTACCACACATCACTATCTCAGGAGCTCCATCCCCATGTCTTCCTGACCCTGCCACATGGCACCACCTCAGGAGCTCAAGCCCAGCATCTCCTGAGCCCTGCCCTCTCTGCCTTGACACCCCATGGAAGGTTTCACTTCAGAATCGCTCCTTCCCCACTTTGCGCACCTGCTAATTATGCCTTCTCAGGATTGTGTTGATTCTACTGTTTAGACATTGGCTTTAAGACGGGGCAGCCTTGGGAGGAAAACCCCAATGAGTTGTATGAACTAGGGCAGCGTATTTAATTTCAAGCTCCCATGTTCTCTTCTGAAAGATTAAGACAAGACTATCTGCCTTAACCGTTTTGTTACCAACATCAAGAGCTCTAGGACAGTTGGTCAAGTTGATGGCACACCAAGCACACAGCATACATGCCTGCTGAGGGTGGTCACAGCAGCACTTCCATGGCCCCCTGGGATCCTTCCCCCTTTCCCCTCTCCCTGGCAGCTCTGCCTGGCTCTGCCTCTCAGTCTGTCTCCTCTGAGTCTGACAGCAGGTTAGCCTCTAGCCTAATGCCAGTCCAGTCCACCAGGCCCAGGACCACCAATGTCCTTACCAGTCCTGGCCACTTTCTCCCTATTTTAAATCATTTTAACATCCAATTCCAACCAAAACAACTAGTCCTAGACATTAGCTCTTTAGAGAAGCTTCCTGCCACTGAGAGTCTTTTAGATATCTTCTTCTGCCCCCAGTGTGACTCTGAGCATGGGGCGAGGGCAGCAGGTCTCCTGCTCTATGGGTGCTCTTTGTCCCAGGCTGGTCTTGCACATTAGACAAAGAGCCTCTGGGGACAGGGCCTTTCCCCTCACTGTGAATTGCTGTGTTCCATGTGCCTTCTATGGGCATCTGCACACGCATAGCCATCCTTATGACGCTGACAAGACATTCTTCAAAGTACCTTTCCTTGCTAAAATTTAAGTAAAAATGTCCCTGCTCTATTATGGAAGATATTTACAAAATTGTACTTTGTAACGTATAAGAGATTATCATTAAATCATCATTTGGCAGTCTCTTCTCTGGGGTGGATAATCCCAACTATTTTTTTCTGTTGATCAGTCCATCCATGGACCAGGCCTTTATGATCATCTAGATGGTGTCCTCCTTTCAACAGTCTGCCCTGTGACAGGTAAGGTCAAAAGTGTTCCAATTCTGACTGTGGTTGAACAGATAATAACTATTTTATAACCCAAATGCTAGCTGACTTAGACCCAAGCCACCATGCTCTTCTTAGAGGGGCTTAAGTGTGATACTTACCTCAAAATGAATGTTTGTGAATACGTGATTAAGCGCACACTAGATATCCTGAGTCTATTATGATCACCAGGCACATAGTAGACACATTAGGTGTAAATGTTTATTAAACTAATGGTGGTTCCATAAGCTTTAACACAAGATCCTGGCCAGCACCAATGGTAAACAAGTTTGTGGTATCATTTCACAAATGACAGCAGATGGACCCAGTTTCCCACCACCTGCATCCTCTCCCTGGTGACTAGCAACAACCATCTAGAAAATCGTTATTTCTCAAGGCCATTGTCTTTCACCTCCCAAATCTCTGAAACTCCAGGTTGTGCAGCTAAAAAACAAAGCAAAGCAAAAACTCATCTCTGAAGAAGTCCAAAGATTTTGATCAGGTATGTAAAGAAATTTACACCAGGAACGTGGGTTAACATTGATCTTCAGTGTGCTTCATTTTTAAAAGATATGGCTTGTCTTTTGGCTTTAAATTTAGCAAATCCTTCCACAGAATACTTTTCCGGCCTTAGGTTTCTCTTGACTGTGTCTTGCATAAATGGGTGACCTTTCCCTTCTCTCAGTCTTCTCTCCTTTGATTTGCACAAAATGTTTCCTTGGTGAAATGAGGCCCTTTGGACTCAGAACCGCCTCCTTCTGGGAGGTTCCATGTGGCATATTTACATGCACAGCAGCAGGCTGGAGTATGGTGTGGGCCAACACCTCATGAGAGTTTTGTTTTTGAAGAAAATTACATTTTCGTGCTGTTGTTCTTTTTAATTCTGTCACCAGGATGCTGCCTTTAATTAAGGAACTTTGGTTTCAGGGAAACAAATCTTCCAAGCTCTGAGGAGACAGGAGACAGATGAAGGGGACAACCCAAGCAGGAGGAACTTGAGACTTCATGGAAACCACAAGCAGGAAGGAAAAGAAAAAAGCAGACATAGGCAAACTGTTTCTATTGTATTTGCAGAATCCATGAGACGTGTGCTGATAGGCATCTAAGAAGAACACAGAACATCATATCCAAGGATGACTCATTCCATGATCGTGACTCTGAAATGGGAACCAACATGTGACTAAGTCCACTCCTCAACTCTAACCTCCAACAGGTGTCACCTATGCATATGCACACACCCCACTGCTTGGACCATGATCCCTGTCTTCCAGATTCCATTCTGTCCTCAGCATGCTTGTAGCTGTTTGAATTGTCCTTGGCTGTAGACACGTCCACCTGCAGAAGTGACTTCGTTCATGCCCCCAAAGGGGCCACCATTCCAAAAGTGTGTCCCTTCAGTGGCATCTGTACCCTCAGAGCAACCAAGGTTCTCTGGCAAATGTCTACTCTGGCATGAACATTTCAATGAAGGGAAAGGAAGCAAGTGAGGAATGGGTCTGACCTGCAGCAGTGTAGAAAATTAGTGATGAAACAGGGATTTATTCTTCAATCCCAGATACTTCAGAGTCTCAGACACCTGCCAAGAGTGAATGATGCTCACACTTTGATACACCCACAAGCCACCTGGGCAGCTGATAGGATTCAGACTCCTGTGCCCTACCCCAAAATCCTGATTCTGCAGATCTGGTAATGGGTCTGAGAAACTGTGTTAAAACACATCTCGCTGGCAGTTTGGATGCAGCTGTACAGGAAGTGAACTCAGGAGCACCACAACACACTCTGAGCCGCACCAAGACCAAGAGGACCACCGTTACCTCTTCACTGCTCCATCCCCAGGATGCATCTCAGGCTTAGATGTTCAACATGCATGCTTTAAGATTGAGTGGGTGGTTTAGCCAGGTGAGATAGCATAAACCTGTAGTGCCAGCTACTTGGAAGGTTGAAGTGGTAGGATCGCCAGAGCCCCGCATGTCAACACTGGGATGGCCGTGAGTGTGCCACTACACTCCAGCCTGGGGGGGCAGAATGAAACTCCAACTCAAAAAAAAATGAGTGGATGGGAATTGGACTCACAAAATAATTAATTAAAGGCTAAGAAAGGTAATGCTATCCACACTAGGTTAGGTAGCAGGGACCTAACTTTTAAGACATAACTGCTACACACCAGGCATTATGCTGACTCCTCCCTCACAGAGGCAGTGAGGGTTAGCTATTCAAATGACCTCTTGTGGATGAGGGAAAATGGTTCAAGTGGGTGAAAATCTTGCTCACACGTCACAAAAGTAGTTTGAGTTGGAGTAGTGATGTGTGGACTAGGTCTGAGTTACCAGCACCAAGGCATGCTCTCCCTGCAGATGAAAAGATCCCAGGAGTCGATGAGCTGCAGGCTAAATGGTATCTTGAAGTCCAATGTGTTAAATATCCTCAATCAAGTTTACCAGTCAGCCTGGATAAATAACACATGCAGACCATATTTTCGGAGGTCGGACTAAGGCTTCCTTTCGATTCCTCTACTAAGAATACCCTACGTCCAAGCATTTGATTCAGATGGAAGCAAAAAGAGAGATAATCTGTGAATAATGCTTTTGGTATTGTGCAGATAGAATGGAGTGGCAAATGAAAATGAGATTAAGCAAGATAATAGTAGTGTTCTGCAACAGCTAACGTCTAGTGCCATTTTGGCATTGCATACTTGAGTTTCCCAGCATTAAATTGCATCCTCTTAGAAGAATAGTTGGAGCTGCAGTCAAGGCACCGGATTAATGGAGCTTGAAAAACTTCAAATGCCACTGAACAAGTTCTGACTATTTCTTATAAAGTTTCTTCTCTGCAGGCTGAGTAAACAGTGCACTGTCTCTTTAACTGATTTATTTCTTTTCTTTTCTTTTTTTTTTAGTTTAAAGATTACATTTAATATCTATTTCCCAGCAGTGTACAAACTGACATCATCTACTCATAAAAGCGGAATGCTTTGCTTTTTTAAGCTTCAAGCTGAATAACAAATTGCCACAGATGACAGCATAAAAGAATAACAGAATGGAATCAAAAGAAAATTCATTGTCAACAGAAACCCCCTGCTGAGGAATTTCAATTTCATATATCTAATTATCCCTGTCAGTTGGAAGAACTGACAAAAAGCATTCTTTGTTCTCTCCTTCTGCCTCCCGCATCTCACTCTCAATTAATTCCGGCATACAAATATGACTAATTGTCTTTGCAGGGCTCAAGAGCTCTGTATATAAATGTTCACGAACTGAAAATGATTTGGAGGGTATTCATGCCCCGATTTATGATATTTGAGCACAATAGACATGCATAATTCAGGTGACCATGTGAGCACCTCACAAACCCGCGTTACAGAGATTAGGCAAGATTCCCTTTCACGTCCTCTTTTCATATCTGCTTTGTGACAATAACTCACTTTGCACCTATTAAAAGAGGAAGCATTATATGTCTACTGTGGTTCATCGAAATTACCATGAACAAGATCATCAGCATTTAAATAACATATGGGCAGTGGAGAGGCTGGGGGTGGGGGCAGCAGAAAAATATTAGAGACTTTTTAAAAGCACAACGAGATCACTCCATGAAGGTTAAAGTTTGGGGTCTTGATTTCTGTCTGGTGGTAGTGGTGTTTGGGAGATTCACTTTGTTCTGTTTGTTTATTTTGACTTTTTTTTTCTTTGCTCTCTTTCATTTTCTTTTTCTTTTTTGTCTCTCGGGTTTGATTAATAATGTCAAGATGCATTTCAATTAATGTAGCTAATGATTTCATTGCCTTCCTTTAGTAAAAATATGTCAAGTTTTGTCTCACTTATTTTAACTTTAGCAACTTATCTTTACACTATTTGTGGCAACATCCAAACAAAATGTAAATGGGATTTAACACATTATAAAGAAAAAATAACATTTAAGAGGACAAAGGCTTTTGTCACTAGAAAATAAGTGTTTCTAAAAATTATATTTTCTCTACATTGTAACAAAATAATTATAAAGTTAACTCTAATCCAAAAATGAAAGTTAAACTTCTGCCCAAATAGCATCTAAATAATTAAAGTACATTTACTATACTACAACATTTATTTAACTGTTACCAGCTATGTTTAATTGAATGCTTCATCTAAATATATATTTTATTATTATCTGTGCTTATTTGTTGCAATTTTTATTTTTAAATGAAGACTGCTTTGGTCATAGCTGAGTAGCCTCTTTAAAGTTTAGAGAATGAAAGCTATTCACTAACAAGTAGACATTTTTTGGAGTCTAATCATATTGTCAAGGTTACTAATAAAAGACCAATATGACATTCTAAGGGGCTTAGTATAAATCACCAAAAAAAAAAGTGCTTTTGAGCAGTGAAAGAGATTTTTTTGTAAATTGCGTCTCCTGAATATTTTTAGTGTGGGAACTTTAAAAAGCATGCTTCGAGGGTTATTTGTATAGGGAAAGCAGAATTCAAGATGCCTGATTGTCATTTGTACGGATACCGTGAGCTGCCACTTACCTGTTGGAAACAGCTAAGTGCTCCAAGGGTGATGTGCTCTTCTGTGACTCAAACACCAGGCAGATAGAATCCTGCCAGGCTGCAGAGCACCCTCCTCCCCTGCCCCTCCAATCCCTGCTCTGGGTTCCTGTTAGTCCTCTAGCCGTGCACATTCGCTTCTGTTTATGTCTACAATGTGCCTCACAGAGAGTTCGAGTTCAAACTCCAGAGTTACTGAACCCTTCAGGGAATGAGGATTAAAATTAATCTGTTAAAAGTATGAGGCAACAGGGTCTCAGGGAAATCCAGTTTGGACACTGAAGTTTAACGCACTGACCTGCTTCTTAGACACTGTAGAGGTGGGGTAGTCACAGCAATTGAGACTCTGTCTCTGTATTCCTCAAAGGGGAAAAAATATATAAATATATACACGCACACATATGTGTGCGCACATTCAAGGAAATCCCCACCAAAATGGGATAATCTTTTGTAATATTATCTTGTAATACAAGATTCCCCCATTAGGTAAGTGTTCTAGGAATCCATCAGCATCAGTATACCAGCTAGCATTGCTGTGAGAGGCTGCGTTTGGCTTTAGTGAAATTTTTTTGAGATTCCTTCAACATGTTTTCCCATTTCATAATGGGTAATTAACAAGCACACCTGCCCATACCATGCTGAGTGTTCAACAGTTTTTGACCAAAAACTGACATGACCCCCATGTCCCACCCTCCCTATTCACCCGATCTTGCCCTGAGAAACATTTTTTTGTTTCTCTGATGAAAAAAGTTCTCAAAGGTAAAACTTTTGCTGATGTGGAAGAGGTGAAACAAAAAATGGCAGAATAACTAAAAGGCATCAAAATTGACCAGTTCAAAAACTATTTTGAGTAGTGGAAAAAGCATCTTGATACGTGTATTACATCAGACGGAGAGGACTTTGAAGGTGACTGAAGTTTAAACATGTGAGAATAAATACACAATTTTTTATAAATACATTTTGGGATTTTTTAATCCCTCTTATATATATGTGTGGGCATACGTGTGTGAGTATATCTGTGTGCATATGTGTGTGTGCATACATAGATCTGTGCATTCATGTGTACATACATGTGTGCACATAAATGTGTGTTTGTGTGTATATACACTTGTATGTGCATATCTGTGTGCATACTTATCTGTGTGCACGTGTGTGTGCATACACATGTGTATGAAGACGTGTGTGGATACGTATGCGTGTGCACTTTTGTGTATGCATACATATGTGCTGTGCTTGCGTGTGTGCATGTATATGTGTGTGCAGTCATATGTATGTGCATATATTTGTGTGTGTATACATTAATTTGTGTATGCATATGTGTGCACTGTACATATGTGTGTATGTATATGTATGCCCAGCATATGTATGTGCATATATGTACACGCACATATATATTTATATTCTTAAGTACCAAAGATCTTCTGAGATAAAATGTGAACTACTGTCCCCAACTTGCTACCAAATACAAAAGGATAATACTCCTGAAGAAGAAATGATATCAAGATTCTAAGTGGATCACCACGGAGGTTAAGCCCCAGGACTGAGCCTGTCACAGCCTGATACAGGCAGCAACTCTGGCTGCCTCTCAGTGCACACAAGTGTTTGTGTGACATTCGACTAAGTTTTCTCTCAATAGACCTTAAATGAACATGGACATATTCTTCAACTTTCCAAAATAGCAAATATCATCATTAATGTCATGTCAAGTGAATTTATCTTTGGTATAAACTTCTGGAAACATTCTGATATTTCTCATAAACTACCAGAACCAAACAGTAAAACAATAGAGCAAATTAAAGCTCAATCAAGAGAAAATAGGCTTGTTTGTTCTCAAAAAATATGTAAAGTTGTCAGACAGAGTTAGGAGTTTGAGAGACAGAATGAAAGTTAACAAAGCATCAAAGAAAGGACTTTTCCAGGAGGGTCCCCTCTCAGGGGAGGAACTTGTCAACAGCTGGACCAGTGCTCATAGGATTCTCAACTTGCATAACTTACACCCTGCCCTGATCACATCACTATCTTTGTGACAAACCAGCCATGGGAGTAGAAGGCTGGAGAGGCTGGAGGTCTTGGGGCCTGGGGTTGTCTAACAATTCAAGGACCATAGCACTGGCAAAGTCAGAAATGGCAGAGAAAAGGAACTGGGCAATGGCCATCCACATGGATGGGAGGGATCACAGGGTGTGACCACTCTGGTGCAGAACAAGGGGGCAAGGGGACATTGCTATTTCAGAGTCCGGGGTCTTTCAGAAGCAAAGAAAAATAAAAGGAAAATATCCAAGCCCGAGAAGTAAGAAAAGGTTCAGAAGAAAGGCTTTTCCAAGATGTAGCTTATGCCAGGGGGACCCAGAAAAGTCAGGAGATTTGAGCCCAACCCCACTGCCCAGTGGAATCTCAGGAGCCCAGCCTGGCTGAGGGTTCCTCCAGAATGATCAACCTCCTTTCACATTCTTCACTCATAATATATATAGAACTGAATCTATAAACGAGTGAATGAATATTTATAGAAATGAATCTATATAATGTTCTGAGAGCCAAACATTTTACTTAGACATTTAATAAATATGCTCAAACTGACATTTTGCCTAGTCCCAGAGTTGCAGGGAAGGGGATGCACGTGACATCCTCGTGTGACATGCACCTAACTGCCCAGGAAAAGGCAAAGACTAACCACTCTGATTAAAGTGCTTTATAGGTAATGCACATCTTCAAGTATCACCATCTAGAGGGAAGGTACACTCTTACAGGTTCATGCTGTGGAACCTACCCCCACAGTAGACCGATTTACTGTGTCAGCTGCCAGCACATAGCTGGTTTCATCACATGCAAAATCACCACGATGCTGATGATCAGATCTTGCCAGAGATGACTGAATCTGGTTCTAGCAATCTTATTTGCAAGGAAACTGACTACTGGAAATTTCATCTTCACCTTAGACCCAGAATAGGGCTTGGTAGAGTTGAGAACTCCTAAGAGCAATGCATTCCTTGAGAAGGCTCTCAAGGGTCTGCAGAACCACAGACTGCTTTATCATAAGAGAAGTGATCTCATTTGTGGAGGTCCTATTTTCTTACAGTCCAGAGAGGTGAGTGTCCTGCTTAGAGCACCCAGGAAGTGAATAACTAAAACTAGATACCAACGTTCTTAATTTTGTAGTGCAGTATAAGCTTCCCAAAGTCATTCTGCCTCATGATAAGCCAATGGGGACTTTAAAATCAATCTGCACCTATTTTCAAAGCTAGTACAACTCTCCATAGGTTTTGCATTGCATCACTTTCTGCCAAGATTTTAAAAATGTAAGATCATAAGTAGAACTATTGATTGCTGGATCTCTCCAGAACATAGTGTACCGTGGCTGTGAACAAATCCTGGCAGCACATACCACAACTGGAGATCTTGTAAAAGTGCTAACAATTGTTATGAAACTGACTCCATTTTGGAATTTCATTGTGGGATGTATACAGAACCCAGATGTGTTCTGGTCATGAACTGGCTGAAGACCTCATGAGTGCAGTGATGGAAGAAACCAGCTTGCTTCACAGAGACATCAACAGGGCAGCTCTGGGACTGGCAGGACTACAGCATCAGGGATAAGAGAGCGCCTTACCAACAACCAGCCCAGCCCAGGGGAGTATCTACTATAGGAAGAGAAAGATTCACAGTGGAAGCTGGAGAAATAGAGAGATGGCCAAAGCCTAACTGATTAATTAGGCAATTCCAGGTATTTAAAATACAAAAATAAAAAATATGTTTTTCTTGTTATTTGTAAACTTTTTATGTTGCAATAATCGTAGATTCACATGCAATTTGAAAAAATAGTACAGAGATTCTGAATGACCCTCTTCACCCAGTTTTCCCCAGTGCTGACACCTTGAATAGCTATAGAACAATATCACAAACAGAAAATCAGCCTTGGTACAGTCCACTGACCTCTTCTAGATCTCATCATTTTTACACGCACACAGGTCTGCGTGTGCAGTTGTATCACTCATAAGTGCATGTGTGGGATCACCAGCACAATCAAGATACAACACAGTTCTTGATTCAACCAGAATCCCTGAGCTAGCCTGTTACCTCAATCGCTTCCATCCTCAGACCCCAACCTCTGACCACCACTAATTTGCTACCCATCTCTATAATTCTGCCACTTCAAAACACTATATGAATGGAATAATACACACATAACCTTTTAGAATTGCCTGTTTTTTTAAATCTAAACAAGCCTATCCAAGTTGCTGTATGGATGACAGTTTCTGCCTCTTTATTCTGCAGTAGCCTTCCATGGTATGGAAGCAGAATTTCACAGTCTGTTTAACCATTCATCTATTGAATGACATTTGAGTTGTTTCCACTTTTTGCTATTATAGATAATGCTGCTATAAGCATACAGGTTTTTATGTGAATATGATATTTTTTCTCTTGGATAAGTGCCCAAGAATACAATTGCTGGGACATATGATGAGCATATACTTAGTTTTACAAGAAACTATTAACCTTTTACTTTCAACCAACATATGTCATTGCATTTGAAGTGAGTTTCCTGTAGAGAGACTTAGATCATTTCCTTGGACAATCTCTGACTTTTAGTTTTATTTAGACCATTTACATTTAAAGTCAAGATTAGTATGTTAGAACTTATAACAGCCATTTTCTTTGTTTTTGGTTTTTTTTCTTCATTTACTTATTTCTCTGTTTCTCTTTTCTTTCCTTCCCATGGGCTACTTGAACAATTTTTAGGAGTTCACTTTAATTTATTTATAGTATTTTTAGCGTATCACTTTGTATAGTTTGCTTGGTACTACAACATACCTACATAAGTATTCACAGTCTACTAACATTAACATTTTAACCACCTTGAGGGAAGTATGAAATCTTACTTCCATTTGGGTCATTTTAAATATAATTATGTTACCTTTTTCTATATACACTGAGCATCACATCCCATAGTGTTATAATTTTTGCTTCAACATTCAAGTCTGATTTAAGAAATCCATGAGAAACTCATAAATACTTACCTTTGTTTTTACCCATTCTGATCTTCTTTCTCTTCTGAAGTTCCAAGTCTTCTTCTGTTTTTATGTCCTTTCTGTTTGGAGAATTCTTTTAGTGATTCTTTATGAACAGACTTCTTAGCAAAAACTTCTCTTAGAGTTTCTTCAGCCAACAATGTCTCAATTTCCCACTTCATTTCTGAAGGATATTTTTACTGGATATAAAATTCTGGGTTGACAGCTTTGTTTTTGTTTTTGTATTCTACTTGAAATATGCTGTGCTACTTCCTTTGTTCCTTCATGATTTCAATTGAGAAATCTGCTGTCATTCATTGTCATGCCCTACAGGTAAGGTGTTTTCTCTCAGGCTGCTCTCAAGACTTTCTATTTCTCTTTCATTTCAGAAGGCTAATTATGATGTCTCTTAATGTAGATTTCTTTGAGTTTATTCTACTTGGAGTTTGTTTAGCTTCTTGAATCTATGATTTTGTCTTTTGCCAGATGTGGAACATGCTCAGCCATTATTTCTTCAAATACTTTTTCAGTTCCATTCTCTCTTTCCTTTTCTTCTGGAAATTCAGTGACACAAATGTTACTGCATTACAGGTCTCTAACACTTTTGCATTTTGTTAGTCTATTTTCTTTGTTGTTTATTAAAAGTAAATGCCATTGATCTATCTTCAAGTTCACTAATGCTGTTCTCTGTCACTTTCACCCTACAAATGAGCCTCCACTTTACAATTCTAGCAAGTTGCATTTTTTTGATGATTATATTTTTTAGTTATATTATTTCCATTTTTAATAACTTACTTTTTTAGTGGAACTTTCTAGTTTTTCATTTGTATCAAGAGAATTTGTAATTTCTTATCAAAGCATATTTATGATATTTGCTTTAAAATCTATATCTGGTCATTTTAAAAGTGGATTTTATCTCAGTGCTGCTGTTTGTTGATTGTCTTTTCTCACTGAAATTATTATTTTCCTGGTTCTTGGTAGGACAAGTGATTTTTTTGTTACATTTTGGATATTATGTGGTGATATTGTGAACCCTAATTAAATTTTCTATTTTCAACAGGCAGTCACCACACTGAGATGTAGCCCAGGGACCAGGTGGGTTTTGTGTTCAGTTTCTCCCTGGGTCCCCCAACACCACCCCAGCCTTGCTGGAGAGAAACAGAGATGAAGTCCAGTTCCTCCCCCCTCAGCACCACTGACACCATCACAGAAAATGTGGGGTGCTGACTCCCACTTCTTTCTTTGTTTCTTGTAGGGGTATATGCCTGTCTCCTGGTGGGCCTTGCTGACACTGAGAATTGGGAAATTATCTCCAAGCTGTGTCTCACAGATACTACCAGGCAGAATTGGAGCACTGCAACCTGCTTTCACCAGATGGTGGAGGTGAGGATGGGGTAATAAGACTGCTCCCCATATGAACCTATTTTAATCTTAGTGAGGAAAGAAAGAGCTCAAGTCCCAAGATCTCTAACCAGTTTGCCTCCCTCTTCCCACCTTTCAGAGGACTCTTGTGCTTTTGGGGGGGTTATGGCCAGGAATGTTTACTTGTATAGAGAAGAAGTGAGGCAAATGGGACTATTCCATCTTATCCAAAACCAAAACATTTCCTTATCATTTTTTAATCCAAGGGAATAAAGAGATGTTGTTGATGAATTAAATTCAACGTAGACAAGAGCTTTTAAATCTCAGCAATATTGACAATTGGAGATGATTCTTTGTTGCGAGGGCTGCCTTGCATCGTGGGGTGTTGAACAGCATCCCTGACCCCCACCCACTCAATGCCAATACTAATACTCCTTCCAGTTTTGACAACCAAAATGTCTCCTGACATCACCAAAGGTTGCCTGAGGAAGCAAATTCACTCCTCATTGAGAACACTGGCTCAAGAGCAATTGAAAATACCTTATATACATCTAGACTTACATATGTCTAGGGTATCTTATTGATTCTTTTGGAGAAAAAGTTAATGAAATATAGCAAGTTTCTCAATATTACTAAAAATATGTGATGGGAAAAAAATTCTTGCCAAAGCACAATAAGTTAACAATTTATCTAAAAGATGTTTTATGACAAAAGAGCAATCTGTCTAGCTGCTTTTGTGGTAGTGAATACTTAACCAGAGATCCTAAAACATACATTAGGTAGGACATTCAACTAAAAGACCCTAAGTTTTCTTGCACATCTAAGCAGTGAGTTCAACTCCCCCTTGATAGGAAGAGTACCCTGAAGTTATGACCCTCCCACACAATACCCATTGAGTCCACCCTTAACCTCCCTCCCCATCCCAGACTTCCTTATTTTTAAAAATCTGTGATCTGACTGCCTCAAAGATTTTCCCCACCAAAGAAAAGATTTCCATGGAGTCATTTAATTATGGTAGTGTGTGCCCAGATGACCTCTGATCTAAGTATGCCACAGTCATGTATAGAAAATGCATTCACACCCACAATCAAGTTAGCCTGTTTCACATCAGGAGCTGGAACCCAAGAATGCCCAACATAAGGCAGGAAGAGGCTGACATTTGGGACTAGAAGGCCTGGGCTTGTGTCTTTACTCCTAACCCACAGGGGCTTTTTTCCATGAGCTCCGTATTCTTCATATGTCAAAGAGTACAATAACACTGCTTCCAGAGCTACAAAAAGGTTTAAATTGTTATTCTTATTATTATTTTAGTCAGAGTCTCACTCTGTCACCCAGACTGAAGCGCACTGGCATGATCACAGCCACTACAGTCTCAACCTACTGGGTTAAATCAATCCTTCAGTCTCAGTCTTTCAAGTAACTGGAAGTATAGGTATGCACTACAGTACTCAGCTAATTTTTTTATTTTATTTTAGAAATACGGTCTCACCAGATTGCCCAGACTGGTCTCAAACCCCTGTACTCAGGCACTCTTTTTGCCTCTGCCTCCCAAAGTGCTCGGATTATACATAAGTAACAGTGCATTCTAAACCATATGGAACTGTTCAAGGTGGGCTATTATTCTTCATGTCCCTCAAACTCCTTATAGTATTTATAGTTGCAGCATATTAATCGCTAAGATATTTTATTATATTTTAGCTAGTCAATGCAAGAGTTAATTAATTAGCTAACTAATTATAGTGATGTCACCAAAACTATATTGCTAATGTTTCAAGAAATTTACTAAGTTTGAGAATACAAAATTAAATGTCTAGCCACTGATTTCAAGGAGTTTATAATCATTCATTTGTGTATTCAAGCTAATATCCATTTATCACTTACTACTCAAACCTACTAAGTGCTGTCCCGGAAGTGAGGACAGGTGTAACAAAATCTTCTCCTGACAGAGTTCACAGCACAATGGTGGCTTAGCAGGAGTACAGCCCAGTAAGGACCAACCCCTGAAGAGATGTGACAAGAGTGCAACGGCTTGTAAGTACTGCAAGAGCACAAGGAGAGGGTACATACCCTAGCCCCCAGGAGTTGGAAAGCACTTCCTGTAAGAAGTGGAACTGCAAACCAAAATGGGGTCTAGGTAGAAAATATAGGGGGAGAGGTCATCCAAATGAATGAAAACCAGATAAAACATGTAAACACAGAAGGCACAGAGAGCACCCAATATATATGTAATCATTGACTAATTTGATTAATGCATAGCCAGGTAAACTTTCTTTGCAGAAACCAAAGGACAGTAGGATCAGAAGGGAATGAGACCAGTCCAGGGTCTCAGCCACTACTGAATACAGAAAAGACCAGATTAACATATGGCATTCCTGGGCAACCAAAAAGTGACATGTAGGATTGCAGGGTCTGAGTACCCCCCTAAAAAATGAAAAATACAGAACAAAGCAAAAAAGGACTAATTTCCTCCCATCTTCCCCATTCTCAAAGTAGAAAACCAGAAGTAGCTTAGAGAAGATGATTTGCAAGTTGCTGGGACTGGCAGTTGAAGTAGGGATTCTTAGTAAACACATGGTGCAAAAGCCACAAAGCCAGGGTTCTTAGGAATCTGAAATGAAGTATCAGTGAAACCAAAGCCTATGGTAGATTCAGGAGTCAGTGACAGCAAGTCAGGAAACAGGAGCAGTAAAGAAATATCCAGAAGCTGGATATGGTGGCACTACACAGGAGGCTGAGGCAATCAGATCGCTTGAGCACCAGAGGATGAGGCTACAGTGAGTTGCGATTACATCATTGCACTCCAGCCTGGGCAACAGAGCAAGACCCTGTGTATAAAAAATTATTTAAAGGAGAGAAGAGTTAAGAACAATTGCCCTAAGTTCCACTGAGAATTTGACTTGCCCTTATAGGTGGGCCAGTGTATCCCACACATCTCAGCAAATCAGGAGCACTACAACCCCTCAGAGGTAAAAGACACTAAATACCCTGCATGACAGAGATCTACCCAGCTATTCTCAAGGAAGAGTCTCGCCTTAAAAATTCAAAGCATCAGCCAATCCAAGTTCATGTCACATCATTCTGCCCCTGCTGTGTTCTAGCTGCGATGGGGCTAAATTGCTTGATTAAGACAAAATTGCATGTTGAATGACAGAAATCTTAGAAACTCACATGTTATGAACTAAATGTCCATGCCCTTTTCCCAGTTCACAGGTTGAAGCCTTAATCCCAATGTAACAGTATTTGAAGATGGAGGCTTTGCATGGTGATTAAGTCATGGGGGAGGTGCCCTCATGGATCAGATTAATGACCTTATAAGAAAAGAAAAGACATGACATGAGATATCTCTCTCTCTCTTTCATTCTCTCTCTCTCTCTCTCTCTGTCTCTCTCTCCCTCCCTCTCTCCCTCCCTGCCTCTCCTCTCTCTCTCTCTCTCTCTCTCTCTCTCTCTCTCTCTCTCTCTCTCTCTCTCTCTCTCTCTCCTTTTTGCCCCATGAGGACATAGCAAGAAGACAGTAGACTACAACCCAGAAGAAAGCCCTCACCAGACCTGGACCATGCTGGTAACTTGATCTTAGACATCCAGCCTTCAAAACTGTAAGAAAATAAATTTCTGTTGTTCAATCTACCCACTCTGTTGAATTTTGTTGACATAATGCAAAAATTTAATAAATTTAAAACATTCTTTTTAAAAAATAGCTTTAAGGCTCTTGTAGAAACAAAATTTATATGTTAAACTGATATTTAACTTTACAGGAGCAGAACTTAAATACTCCTGATCTATTGGACATCATTCAGGTTCTGAATAACTTTTATAAATGAAGTTTTATTAGTCCATTCTGAATGAGACTACGGAATTTGAGCCTTTTATTAAACTAAATAGCAGAAGCATGTGCCCACTCACCCGCTGGGATTGGGAAAATTAGATGAAGAGTTACTCACCATTTATGATACGAGTTTATTCAGTGTTTGTCATTTATTGCATAAAGATGAACATGCAGAGTCCCTGCCCTCTGGTGGGTCAGTTGAGTTCTCTGCCAACTCTTGCCCTGTAAGTGTCCTAGTTCATAAATAAGTGGAGTGGCCTTCCATGCACGTGAAACAATAAAATATCCAGCATCTGAAAGACCTGTAACCACACAAAAGCTGTCTCAAATGTATGGTGAAACAAGTCAGAACCCAAGACACGTATAAACATAATGAGAGTAACAACAATATCATCTGAGCACTTGCCAAAGAGCTTTCATAAATTACCCCATTATTTCAGTAAACTAATAGAAAAATATTATTATCAAAGAAATTAAGAAAAATGTTAAGCAATTTTCTCAAGTTCACAGAGAAGTAATTGTCAAAGCAGGGACTTTTATCTCAAAGACTGACTTTGTATATATATTCAGACACAAAAGCACATGTATATACATACGAAGAAAACATAAAAGGAAAGAAAACCAGAACATCCCAGAAGCCAGCAAGCAGGAATGTGTAGGACTGAAAACAGATAGTGACTGGTGTAGACATGAATTTGACGCGTCTGTCGCCAGTCATGTTGCTGTCCATGGTCCTGGAGAATTGTTGCCTGGCAAGGGCGTGGTTGTTTCTTCTCATCTGGATCACTAGGCATCCTATCCTCTCCCCAAGGAATCTTGAATGAAGGGAGAGATGACCTAATGGTGAGAAAAGTAGGAGCAGAGAAAGAAAGTTCTGGAGTCACAGATACCGTCACACTCCAAAGGAGAAAGTGAGAATGTGTTCTCAAATAACCACATGTAATATTTATTTCTGGATAACTGGAGTGTGTCTTTGCATTTCAATTTCATTCTCAATTTTAAAAAGCATTCTGCACAAAATGTTGAGGCCTGTGTTTATGTGGGTTTTCCAGTTTTCTGTTATAGATCAAAAGCCCCCGAGTCCTGGTCTCCGAACCACACACTACCTTAGACATGGCACCATCCTGAAAAGCAAATGGCCACAATGCCATGATATTTGGTCCATTTAAATGGCTAATGGCAGCCACTGTGCCTGCGCTGCTGCTCCCACCCTTCTTTGGTGACTCATAAGACAAGTTTGTCTTGTCCGTGTCCTTGAAGTCTCAGTGGATTTTGTCTTACCTTGAGTCAGCTCACTGAGCAAGGAGAGCAGAAAAGACCCAGAGAACGGCCCCAGACGGCTGAGGCCATACTGGACACTGGGCAGATGTAAGGATAAAGCTGTCAGAAGGGAAAGCACAAAGAGAAATATTGCGATTTCCTGCTCCCCACATTCTTCCCAGGAGCTGTTTGCCCAGTTGCCATGGCACAGGCGCTGAGATTTCATAATTTTCCTCCTGCCTGCCATGTGCTCACTCAACAATGTGAATTTAATCAGTCGAGACAGTTGGTTGGGTTTTGTCCATGTGAGTGGAATAAAACTTTTCTCACCAGCTAAACCCACAAAGTACCTAAAAGCCATAAATAATCAGTAGCTCCTATAACTTGCACCTGCCTGCTTTATTTGACTGAGGCGGCAAGGGTGCAGGGAGCAGCCACAGATTCCCAAGCTCTGGCTGCTGCTCTGGGCAACGTCGCCTGGGTGTATTTTCAGGGGAAAACATTCGTGTTGATGGGGAGATGTTATTCCTGAAGAGAAGAAATAATTCGAGTCCAAGTAGTAACTTTAAATAGAAAAGTGCTGATAAATATTCATTGCATAAGGCAAAGAAAGGAGAAAAAATGCAGAGAAACATCAGGAAGGTTTTCTGAATGGCTGGAGACCAGAAGGAAATGTCACCAGCAGGTGTTAGGAATGGAAAGTGGGCACCAACGTTCCCCTTTCCTTTGGTCATGGTGGAAGAGATAAATTCAAAATATCAACCAGGTAAGAAAAGGAAGTGCCCAGAACTGGATTTATCTGTCACAACTAAAGAGATTATTTGAACTGTTTGAAAGTATTTGAATATTTTTAGAAAATAATCTGCCCAATTTAGAAACATTATCATTACAACATGATCAAGAAAAATTTTTCTGAGAAACAGTTATCTGATATTTGCATATCATGTAAAGTATGATATTAGCTTTAATTTACAGTAGTGGGGATGTAGATGTACTTATTTTTATGTCTGTATTCTGATACAAAATTATTACATTTCCAAGACCCTGTTACAAATATATGCACTTTATGGTCAAAAGGCCATGAAATTTTTTATTGAGTTTTTAGTGCTTTAAGTGGTATAAGATTGTAATAGACTTGAAAAATATTTCTGTGATGCAAAACCAGAAGTTAGAACTATAAAAATGTATTTGCTGATAGCATTTTTTCAAATTAATAAGTCTATTTTCCATTATATACAGCCAAGAGTCATGTCACTTCTCAGGGCTAAAAGCAAAGGATGGACAATTATTTATGCCATTTCTCAGATTAGCTGGAATTAAAGAACAAGAAATAAACAGGAAGATATTTACAAAATCGTTCATTAAGTTTGTATAAAATGCTTACTATCTAATGAGACTCTTATTTTGATGAAAGTTGACAAAAGGCTAAAGATCGCTCGGACAAGTTCAAATATTTAAAGGAGTCAAAGAAAATACCAGCAGACAGTAACTGAACATGGCAGTTGATGCATAATACACTTGGTAGTCTAATTGTGACTCATAATTGCTCCACTGAGTCATGATTTCTGCCCATCTCATCCACTTTTTCTGAAGTTCTTGTTTTCAGTTCACCATAGGAGATATTGCTTTTTTGTTTGTTTGTTTGTTTGTTTTCCAAATCCTGACATATGAGCTGAGCTCCTGCCCCGTGAATGTTTTTATAATGAGAAAAATCCCGAAACCTTTTCTCATAGCACCTGTAGATTTCTCCTTCAGCATGAAGACCACGTGGAATACCAGAAATGCCTCCCACCAGACTCAGCTTTGAATCTTGGTCAAATATGGGCAATTGGTTTAATACCTCTGAGCAGCATATCAAAATGAATATTTAATCAAGATGTCTGAAACCACATCACTTTGAATTCTGGGAGTCCCAACCCACTACACTTAGTGGCCACAGGGGCAGCCCATGCCAGGTATGTGTCTTGCGCCTTCCTTTAGAAGCTACTTATTTTGGGAGACTGAGGCAGGAGGATCCTTTGAGCCCAGGAGCTGGAGACTAGCCTGGGCAATATAGGAGATTCCCTGTCTCTAAAAGCAAAAAAAAAAAAAAAAAAAAGGTGGGGCAGGGGAAGCCACTCATTTGCTTCAACAAACACTGCCTGTCCAATGAGATTTATATTGTAGTTCTTTGCACATACTCAGTGCCTGATTTTTCTGTTATCTTGGATGATTCAATCAATACCTGAGGCAATTAGGAATGAAGGGAGGTGCTTGCTACAGCCAAGATATTAGGTGAGAATGTGACCAGGACCCTCAAAAAGTGGTTCCTGTGGTGTCCGCTCTCACCTTCTCACCTTCTACAACATTGCTCCCCAAAAGGTAGGGGGTGGAAGGGACCTCGCTGACAGCCGGTGTTGGCCCTTGGGTGCTAGTAAGTTTGCCCAGAGTGACCTTTGTATGTCCAGTCATCTCCAAGCCTCCTGACCACCCTCCCTCACTTCAGCATCCCTTCTTTTTTCTTTCATTCCTTCTGAAGGCTGAGAACAGGGACAGCAGTTCTCTGGAATCCAGGTCACTTGTGAGAAACATATAGTTGAAGCAGAGACAGAGGACAACTTAGACCTGGGACCGGTGAAGAATGAAAGCATGCCAACAGAGGGTAGGGCTGCCCATCCAGGCATGCATGCCAAGTGCCTGTACAAAGTCATCAACAGAGAGAGATGCTATTGCCGTGTGGGATTAGGCCCTGTGGGCCCTCAACACAGCATCCTTCTGAAAGGGGAAAGTCTTCCCTCAAGGTAAGAGAACATAGATTGCAATTATCGACAATCGCAGTCTCTATTTCCTATGCTCAGCAAGACATCCAAGGGCGGGGCAATGGCCATGCATGTCATCCTGGCTGTTTCTTCCTGCACGCAGCACACAAGGCAACAGCCCTGGTCAGCTGTGCCTGAGTCTATGTATGCCCTCCAGCTGAGCTAAGGTGCAGCCTTAGTCCCTGTTCCCTATACTGACTCTCACCAAATTTTAGTGAAAATATTCAAGGCAGCAAAGTCAGCTAGGCTGGCCCCCATCAAGGTGCTGGGATGGGCACGATCAGACCAAGAGCCCCATCTCACAGCAGCCTCAGTGATTCCACATCATGGCCTTTGCGGAGTGGTCTCCGTGAGGCTCCTGTGTTTGAAAAGGTTTTGTTTGCATCACTGCTGTCTAACTGGGAGCATGACTCTTAGCTCCATAGAGGCAACAGGAGGCCATGGATGGGTCACACTGGTTACTGCTAAATTGGGAGTGCACTGATAGTGTTGTTATACAAAGAAGTATAAGGACCTCATCTCTGATTGGCAGTTACATATTCTACTTTTTTTTTTAAAGAAAACATTTTTTTTAGACAAGGAAGAATACCATTTTGACAGGTGTGTGTGTGTGTGTGTGTGTGTGTGTGTGTGTGTGTGTGTGTGTGTGTGTGCATTTTTATCTGAGCTAAGAAGAAAGGCGGACAAGGTTGTCATGAAGGATCAGGTCATACCACTTCCCAGAAAAATTGGAATAAAAAAAGCAGTAGTGCTCATAGAGAAAAGGTAAGTCCAAGGACAGTAAGGATATATTTATGTAGATCAAGGATGTGTCCATGCAAAGCAGGAATGTGTTCTTGTAGAGCGAGGATGTGTACATTAAAGCAAGGATATGTCCATGTAGAAACAAATGTGTCCATATAGAGCAAAGGTGTGTCTATGTAGAGCCAGGGTGTGTCCATATGCAGCAAGGAAGTGACCACGTAGAGCAAGGATGTGTCCATGAAGAGCAAGGATGTGTCCATGTAGAACAAGAATGTGTCCTATTATAACAAAAGGACTGATAGTAGCGGGAAACTGTGGGAGTGGGGGCTAGGAGGTGGGATTGACAGTAGTCAAGATCTGCCTGGGGATGGGAGGCACACCTCATCAACAAGGGTACCTGCACAATGAACATTTGTATACCTAATCTTGAATTGTACCCCACAATTTAAAAAATAAAGTAAAATATAAAAAAAGAATGTGTCAGCCGGGCTCGGTGGCTCAGCCTGTAATCCCACGCCTTTGG